>NC_060209.1:48920000-49220000 GCF_021130785.1 Homalodisca vitripennis | reverse complement strand
TTTCAAAGAAACTAATGCTTTTTATCCTCATTAAAACAACAACAAAAACCTCCACCATACATATGGGAAAATGTTTCGTGTTTCCAAACGTATAGTTGATTGATTAAAATGTCAGCGGCTTATAATGACTCACTTTAAGAAAAAGTAGAGTAAATATAATGACAGAGACGAGAAATGTGTATACAGTTGTATAGTAAAATATCACTGACTGACATAAAGAAACCTCTGAACCTCAGAACTTATTAGAATGATAAGTGGATTAACAATTGTGAATAACTTTATAAGATATAAATTCATTTTAGGAGCTATTAATATGCTAATTAAACATATACAGCTTTTATCGTGCTGCAATTTGTATGTGAAGCAAGTGTATACGCCTTTATTAATGTTTGTAAGATTACGGTTTGCTTCGAGTCACCGTGAGTCCTGGATACGGTTTCCTAGTTACAGCACGCATGGATTGACTACGTGATTGCTAGAGTTCTGGTTACGGATCCCTAGTTACAGCACTCATGAACAGACTGCATGGATACATGAGTCCTGGTTACGGATCCGTAGTAACAGCACGCATGGACTGACTACGTGATTGCTTGAGTTCTGGTTACGGATCCCTAGCTACAGCACTCATGAACAGACTGCATGGATGCATGAGGCCTGGTTACGGATCCGTAGTAACTTCACGCATGGACTGACTACGTGATTGCTTGAGTTCTGGTTACGGATCCCTAGCTACAGCACTCATGAACAGACTGCATGGATACATGATTCCTGGTTAAGGATCCGTAGTAACAGCACGCATGGACTGACTACGTGATTGCTTGAGTTCTGGTTACGGATCCCTAGCTACAGCACTCATGAACAGACTGCATGGATGCATGAGTCCTGGTTACGGATCCGTAGTAACTGCACGCATGGACAGACCACATGGATCATTGAGTCCTAGTTACGGTTACCTAGTTACAACACGCATCGACAGACCACATGGATCCTTGAGTCACTTTGAGTCCTGGTTAGGGATCACTAGTTACAGCTGGCATAGACTGTCCACATAGATGCTTGGAGTCACCAAAAGTTTAAGTTCAATCTTTATACAAGATAAAAGTATAAGAGAACAATGTCTAAAAGAATATAACTTTGTGTGGAATAAAACTCTAGCTATCTTAACTAGAGCACACTGTATATCCCTGCATACTTTCGAAGAAAACCACTTGTAGGTAAAAGATTCCACTAATCACTACGTTATTTATGCAATTAACGTCGTCATTTAGGTCATATACTTATTTTACATCTTATAGTTTCCTTCATTATTCCTTTCATCACTCTCATAAAGAGCAGTTGTTTAAGTGCACTTCTCTCTTTGAAAGGATCTCTTCTCTCTAGTCAATTATAGCTCTTTCCATCTCATTTTATTCAGCTGACAGTACCATTATGAATGAAGTATATTTTATTCATTATATTGAACGACTCCTTAGTAATTAAATTATTAATAATGGTTAGTGTTTCTGACACAAGAAGTTTCAATTAAACGAATATTGTTTCTTTTAGTCAATTAAATATTCAATCTTAATACATTTTACTTTTACCAGACGTATGTGTTCAGTTTGTGATTTAAAATGCATTAGAGTAACATTAAGAATATTTTTAAGGCTAGTTTATTAACTATAAAATATGTTATCGTCATTTTAGAATTTTCCCCCAATTAAAATAACAGTTTTTCTTACTTCAAACAAAAATATAACGTTTGCAGAGTTAAGCCACCGAAGAGATTACTTATATAGATTACGTAATCATCAATGAAATTTAAGTAGTGTGTAAAAAATTACAGATCAATTAAATTTGGACTTGTAAGCTTTATTCCTAAAAGTATAATAGTTACTTTTGAACAAATTAGTTTTATATTTTGAATAGCTTTTGTTAAACAGTTTAATCCTAACTAAGCAGTGCATTATATTTGGCTTGATAAGAACAAATAAATGGAATAAATGACCTATTACTATTATCAATCTCATACTAATATAAAAAGACCTATATAGAATTATATCATGACTGCGATATAATAACTATCGTGCTACGAAACTAAATAAATGTTTCGTTTATATTTATGAAACATGAAAATGTTATGTTTAATTATTTTATTACATTTTTATTGATAATAGATTAAAAGCCACAGAGTCATTTGATTTTATTAACTTATTATGAGTGTAGACTGTGCAATACAATCCTTAAATTTATAAACTAATATAAAAAATGTATCAAAATTTATTATCGTTCTTGTAGTAAGATATTTGTTTTAAATCTCATTGCAATAAAAATTAAGTTGCAATAAAAAGGAATTTAAAACCGATACAGTAAGAAAATGATCTAAATTTGACCCATTATTGTGTGATTTAAATCGTCTGAATCAAACTCAGTTACTAAGTAGAATCAAGAATCTGGTTTAAATAGGATTAAATAGCTTCCCGTTCCTCTGAATAAATTTATATTAAAGTGAGGCACATTAGCTCTAGTTGCAGTTTCAATTTTTAATTAAATATAATAATATTATTATTGTTAATTACATACAGGTTACGTCATAAGTCAACGATGATATTCAAGGGGGTGATAATTAAGTCTGATTAGTACATAAAAACAAAATAGTAGTACAATTATTAAATATATTGTATTTTACGCTTTTATCGGTTTTTATACGAGCCAATGTTATTAAAAAACAACAATAAATGTTAATTGATGAACTATAATTAACTTGACTGACAATTTTAACATTGCATATTGACACTGAAACGGTTTATAAATGCAAACCATATAACTAGTATAACTTGTAATTATGGCAATTTTTTTTAAGTATTTAACTATAAAGGGATGATATTAGTTAGTTTTTAGTTTAGAAAAATAAGTTTGGATATGATCATAATTTTAGTTTAGAGGAAGTTTTTCTTTGCTATTGTATGGACTATTTCTCCAGTTAATATTCACCGAAACTTAATGTATTACACCTAAACATTTTATACCGCGTGTCAATTTGACCAAAGCTCTCTACATTATGTGATCACTTAGCTTTCAAAACGCATGATTTAAATTTTTAAAATAATTTTAATATACCTAGCTATAATATAAATATATTTTTAAAATGTTGAATGAAACAAGGCAGCATTAAAATGTTATTGTTTTTTTTTTCATTATTACACTGAATTTAATTTTTCAATTCAATACTAAAAAATAAATGTTTCAGGAATGATTTTTTTAATAAAACATTATTTATCTTAAAAATAGTATTTAGGTATGTTTTTTTTTTATAATTAAAACAGATTTTAACTAGTTAAACTATATTTTACTTCATGAATATTAGATATAAAATCGCGCTAACTTCAAATCTATTCTCCTCGGGATCTTTACGCTAACATTATTCTTGAATAATTTCGTGTACCTACATTAAAACGGGGTACAGCTGTAGTTTACTTACATTAAAAGAACAAAATACTAGTTTTATAGTGATACGGTCGTAACCAGTAGCTCGAGTAGGTTTCATTTTCGAAACAATCTTCAACATATTTAAAAGAACTGGTTAAAGACTCACGGTATCAGTGAACGGCAAAGGGATTTGGTATCGCACAAAACCTATTATATATTTTTCTAAAATAAACATTAAAAGCATAATATTGTCCTAGGCCAATAACAATTATATCTGATGCCTGTTGTTTCCCTTGTTCTGACAGCATTAAAAGTAATGTTCTACTAATTTTGAGATTTTACTACCAAGTCTATATTACATAATCGTCTATATTACATAAAAGAAATTAAATAATGCTTATTTCTCTGTTCTTACTGTCTATGAAATTCTAAACTTTAGGCACTGGATATTTTGATGCCTAGAGAGCTCTTGCCAAGAGTCTTGTGTTATTTTTCTCCTTTGTGCTATTTTTTCAATTACAATGAAAATATATATAACGTGAAAATTAATTTACATATGATAAATTTTGCGTCATTTTAACTAAATACATAAAAAGTTTTTCCAAGAAACTTTTTCTAATTAGATAATAAAATAATGGATGTTTTTATGAAACATTTTTTTGCAGATGAATAATAAAAAAAGGTTTTATGTTGAATTTAATAAAATCTGCATCTGTTGAAAAATACCACACTAAATGGTCATAAAACCACTTTTAAACAAAAAACCTTACAGAAGTAGGATCTGTATGTACAGACAACATACCTGCGTACTCACTCGTCTTGGTTTAAGAATGTTTAGATTATATTTATTATATTTTGTTATATTCATAAATACTATTTTATTATTTTTATTTTCTTATAAATTGATATCAACTTCTGTTATTTATAAGAATACTTAAAATTTTTTAATTTAAAACATTGGTATTATATTAATCTTTTAGAATATTTATTCTTATTTCAGTTTAATTTTGTTACTATCAACACTGGCGGCATTCAAAAATTAAAGTAAAACACTAAAACCCAGAGCCCATAATCTAAACGGTAAAGAACATTTAAGAGAACCCAGACTCCTCCCCTTGCATAGGACTAACATGGCACGAAGTGTGATTATAAACCTTTGGTTTATTTAGTAGCATAGAATTGTGATCCTTTAACGAACGTTCTTTAAAACTCGTAGGAGAAAATATAATCTGATAGTTTAGTTTAATATTGTCTAAATAATTTTAGTAATAGTTACACCCTGGATTTTGTAGGATAATTAGCTATATAGGCAAATTAAAATGTAATTACTAAATTACTATGAGAGTAAATATACACGAATGTATCTAAAATTTAAGCAGTTTTTTCAAAGCATAGACTAAGTTAATAATGTACTTTCTAATAAAAGTTTCTGCAAATTTTGGAATGGTAAAGTAAAAAAGCGGTTTAGTTGGAAGTCTACTTTCAATAGGGATTACATTAGTGGTTGCTCAGTTGATAATTGCCCTCTAGTGATTGGATAGTGGGAGGCCAAATTAAGGGAGTCGGTGATGGAGTGGTTAGGGAATGGGTCAGTATAAAAACATTCGAAACTCTCATCTCCGCGTCTATTTTAGTGTTTAGCTGCATTATTTGATGTTTTTTTTCTCGGCAGTTCATGTTTGCTCTACAAATCTGGAGGGAAATCGGCACAATTATAAATTTTAACATGTATTATTGTTTAACTTTGAGATACAAGGAAATTAAGATTTAGAGATCACTAAATAAATTCACGCAACTTTGCAGGAGAGTTCCAGATTTGTATCAGGTAACGGTAACGTTTTGAATTTTAATATTAGATAAAGATTACTTACAATATAAATTTGGTATATATCATTCTGAACAAATTCTATACATCAAGATATCAACTTTTTAGCCAATGTTTTTTGTTATGTATAGTTAAATTTTAGTTTTCATTTTTAATATGTATTAATGATAATAGGAATTGATATACGTAGAAAAAACAATCATCCAGCTAGATTTAAAATCAGTTTAATTTTTCATTGCTAATGATAAAGAAAAGTACATTTTATTTTACATATAATAACCTATACTTGATACATCTTTTACAAGACAAGTAGTCGTGTGCGTATTCTTCTGTGTATTTTTCTTATTTAATTTGTATTTAAATTTTAAAAGGATTTAGTGGATTTTTCACTAGATCACTCTACAGATTTTGTAATGAAGAACAGAAATGATATTCAGCACCAGTAGTTCCTTGTAGATATCTCTAGGATAGAATTCAGGCAGCTAAACGTTACCGAATTGAATACCTCATTCTTAATATTCTTTTAAAATACCATTTGCTAAAGGTTTTTGTAATTCCTATAATGGATCGTTCTCGTGAATCCCCGAACACTAAAATATTAATAACAACACAGTTCTGAGAACACTACTTCTTTCAAGAGACAACTCAGCAGTTTTTGCAGAATAATGTTAAATAAGAAGTATTCTTAGAATTAAACTAACAATATAGTTTCAAGATTATAAATGGAAAAATGGAAATAATGGTAACAATAACTAATCATATTGTTGTCCTATCATAAAATAATATGTACACAGATTCCTAATTACGTTTAACAAATTCTTTTAATTTGCCGCAATGCAACTTTAGAGAAAAAATGGAAATTGTTATCAACTTCTTGGGAATTTTTAGTACATTGAGTAGATTATATGTGATTGAGTAGAACACACACACACACACACACACACACACACACACACACACACACACACACACACACACACACACACACACACACACACACACACACACACACACACACACACACACACACCAGACAGACACAAACTAACGTACACATAACTTAAGTTAAAAACATTTTTAAGTTATAATACCAATCTTTATATAAGTATTTTTAAGGACACAGATATGTTATATGTTCACTCGTTTTTAATGTATGAAAGTTTTTAAAATGTTTTTATTTCCAAGATTTTTGTTATTTAAAGTAATAAAGAAGATCAAATCATGTTATCAGCTTACTAATTAGTATTAGAATGTTATCACATTTTAGAAAAGCAGATAGTCAACTAAGTGATTTACTTTTTATATCACAGTTTTAACTGTCTGTTAATTAGGCTTTAGTCAGCGACGTATTAGTGTTTAAACACTGATTACTAAGACACGTCATCTAGAAAGCTCAGTGATTTAGCAAATGCATGTCTTTTGTCCGTGTTCATTACTTATGAATTATTCATCGTGCGATCTCCGTAAATTAAATTTTTGCAGACGACTTTATTTGCTTTTCTTGCTTAAATAAATGTCTCGGCTTTTGCCTTAACTTCACCAATTAGAAATTCAAACCACGCTCAACAATTATTCTCTTCTAATTAAAACATCCCTGATCCATTCTCTAAATGCGTTTGCAGAAATTTTTTAGCGTGTTATAACAACACGATACGTAATATTAATAACTAATCTATATGCTCCATTATAAACATATAACATTTATTATTTTTTATTTATGTTACAGAATCCATGGGAGAAAAGTTACTAATTTTTTCTAATTTATTTATATATATATAAATAAGAATATTGTTTTAAACCTGTATCAGTCCTAATAATAAACTATGTGCGAGGAGTCAACGCATAGTCACGTCTATGTCTACATGGCTTCAGTAGACATAAACTAGTTTAAATTATTTACCATTTTATTAAAACAAATGATATACTAGCTAGTTTATAATATAAATACAGTGACTATATAGCTTGAGTGTTAGCGAAGCCCTCGTGGAGCTTCAAGAATTAAGTTTTAGCTGGCTGTCTCACTATCTGACTTTACCCGTAGAGTCTTGGAAACTAACGTATCCATTAACTTCATGTTCTGCATAAAGCTTCATTTCTATAAGCAACACTGGGGTCGATGAAGGCTCACGTCCCTCCGTGGAATTTGGCTGAGCTACATTCTTGAAAAACCTAAGATAATGCTCAATTTAAAAATGTATTTCTTACGAGGGGAAGAAACATCGGTTTAATAGTGTGTCAATGTTTCGATTTCCTCATCAGAAAATAAATTTAAAAAAAGTTAATGTGTGATGCTCGTTTGCTGTACTTTTAATTCCATCCTAGATTCATTAATATGTGTAACAACACATCTACATCTTTTAAAACGTATATCTTACGGCGGGAGTTAAATTAAATTCAAGCATAATAAGAAAGATACCTTTATTGGATGAAACAATAATGAATTATACATTTTGGTGAAACTTGTGCAACACAGTACACACAATTACTACTTTGACTTTTTGGTAGTAGTGATCTTTTATCAAATATTATAGGTAACTTGACTCATACTAGGGTTTCTAAATATATTTTAGATTGCTTATGCAAGAGGAGTGAATGAAAAAGTTCAAAATAAAAATCATTGAATCGAATTTGTAGAGGGATTTCTAGTGTAACGTTCATTTTCAGCCCTTAATTCCAGCCCTGATTGAGAAATATGCATTTAATCCCTAATTGAGAAATTAATTTTATATATATATATATATATATATATATATATATATATATATACATTTTATATAACATAAATTATAATACATATTATAACATCTATGACAAGTTCTTGCAAAATGAATTAGCAAATCGCTTAATGTTCGAGATTTGTTCAATAAAAGCATAATGAAGTTTACATTATTAAGGACAATATTATTAATATAACATTATAAACATGTTATATGGATAATAAGCATAAGCATCTTAAACCATAAGCAACCGTCATACAGACAGTCTCCAGGTAATCTGATAACTGACGTGAGTATGTGGAAGCTATCTTATGCGTAATGTGATTGGATCAAAGGTCTTGATTACGTTTGAGGCTCTATGGAAACCTCTTACTCCACATCCTCGAGCATTGATTAACACTCCAGGAGCTGAGTGTTTCCTGTTAGCGCTCAAGTGTTACGATAATCTCTTATAATGAACTAACAATTTATAATGACTATTAATCTTAAATTACAAGTGTCTTCATCTGTTTCTTATATACATTTGTCTTTATAGAATATAGATATAAAGGAACTCAATAAAGCCGGAAATTGCATAACTATAGTCAACAAGTAAGATGCTAAATGAACCTAATGGTTATACAATTACAGAAAATCACACATGCCATTAGTATATTTACTATGTGGTTTTATAATACAAAATATAATAAACTAGAAAATACTATAATTTATTTAAATATAATTATATGTATATAACAATGAACTTCAAATGGATCTAATTAAGATTTCTCTGGCAGTGCTTATAACGTATGTTCCAACATTAACCTTGGAAAACAATGGTTGTCTTCATGCAAGTATCTTTCGTTTATTTAACTTTGGTTTAATTGCTATCAAGGTTTTCGTTAATGTAACGTAGTTGTCTTTAAAGTTTTCTTTCGGATTTTCCAATGGATAGTTTTATATTATTCGTTACTTAAGACTTTCAAATTGGTTATTTCCAGAATCTTCTTGAAGGAAATTTTATCTTGTTTAGAGAAAGTCTTCGTAAGACATCACTTATGACATCTGCTGAACTATAAATATCAAGAAGAAGCTGGCAAAGAATGTTAAAGCAAATAAAGTTGTAAGTCATACCGCCCATCTTTACTCGAAGCACTTCATGAGGATGATTCCGATAGGCGATTGAAATTCTGTGATACAATAAATATCCGCTCAGAGGGTGATCCAAATTTCTTGCGATCAATTTTGTTGTGTGATTGGGCATGTTTCAAACTAAATGGGCACGTTAATGAGCATAACTGCTTGTACTAGTTGGGTGTAAATCCTCATAACGTAATCAAAGCAGAAATTAATGTGTCTGGTGTTATGGTATGGGGAGGTATTTCGAGTACTGCACAGATTGGTCCTTATTTTCTTCAATGACATGTTATTCAGTAAGTTACTTACGGTTGCTGCAAGAAGTATTAGTTCCCGAGGTCAGAAACAATTCTGCTTTCAATATTCATTAGCTTATCTGGCAACAAGATGGTGCCCAAGCGCATTTCGGTATCCAAGTTCGAGATCTTTTTAAACAACTCATTATATGAATAAATTAGTCGCCGTCGTTCAACCCCATATGATTTTTCACTGTGGTGTATTATACAGGAAACTGTACGTGGTTTAAAACAGCAAAATCTTAATTAACTCAGAAACCTAATTAGAAATGCATTTGAACTTGTTAAGAACGATATAAATTTATTGCTAAAAAAGTGTAATTTTATCATGAGAAGTTTTATGAGGTGTATACAAAATCAAGGTGGACATTTCGAACAACTGCTATAAAATTATATATGGAAATATGTTAGTAATTTGATATAGTGACTTTTTTATAGACTAATAGTGTTTTATTCAATTAACTTATAACGCCTTTAAAGTTCTCTTCTGGCGAAATTGACCAATGCGCCACCCCTGAATTGCTAATTACATCAGTCTGGGGTTTGCTTAAAATTTACTTATTGCACATTTATTTATTAAATATATTTGGACTGATATTTTGACGAAGAAAGATTCTCCAGGCAACTGGTAATAAAAATCTAATTTTATGTGGGTTCTCGTCACATAGGTTATTACCATTTACTAGAACGCAGAAGTACGTCAAACTACATGTAGTAACAGGCTTCGCTAAGATTGAAATAAACTAGAGATTTCTTGTGGAAATACAGAAGAAAAAGAATAAAAAGATGTGATAAAATTAATATATTAAATTTTTCGCGAGATAACTTGCCATATGATACAATCATATTGTATACATATAATTGGATATGTATGCCTGTGTGTGTGTTTATTTTCTTACTCGCAATTGCATTTAAGAATTGCATTTACCATCTTATAATCTTAAATATAAATCATCTCTATTTCTAAAATATCCCAAAAATCAGCAAATATATCTCGTCGGATTTTGCAATGACCTGTTTTCCAGGTATCGCTAAGGCTCTGTTATACGTACTTTTGAGTGCCAAATACGATTATCCTCGTGCTGTTTATATCAACCGGTGATGTATAGTGAATATGTACAGAGTAACAAACCGGAAAGCTATTAGAAAAATAAAGTTAAATTATCATTTAATACTACAACTTAAATTGACCTTAGTAGTTAACACAAATTCTTTTATCATGTTTAGTCTTGTCACTTATGTAGTCAGACAGCTCATAAGATTTATGCTGAAATTGGTAAAATTCTTCAAACTTTTAAATTAGATTGGTTTTATCTGGATGTCAAACAATGTTGACAGCCAAATTATAAATATTCATACTAAATCTCAAATATGTTTATTTTATATAGAGTGAAAAATAATTATTTACTACTTATTACGTTTAAGACCATCAATGAAACAGATTACTTGATAGTATATGTGGTAATCTGACTATAGGTTAGTGTTGACATAAAAATATGTACATGCCTTACAATCTAAGAACGAGGACCCACTTTCCACTGTATAAGTATAGAACACATTTTTCCTTTAAATTTATAAAATAATGATTCTTATGAAAGGATTATATCAACATCCACGCCAGATCGGTAATACCCAATTTAAATGTACAACTAAACTGCTATTAACTACTAGAAGTACCTGTATATTGTTACCTGAGGCTGATGTAATATTTATATGCTATGTAATAGTTAATTTTAATTATACTACAGTGGATAAATTAGTCCTATAAAATTACTATTTTTAGATTTTTTAAGCGTTTTAATATACTCTCACTTCCACCTAAACCAAAACTAGCGTAGCTGGCAATCAGTTTCTGTCTAACTTAACATTTCTGTACCATTTAAAAATCCAGGATGTGTTGTGTACTTACAATGCAAATACACTTCTGGTTAATGAACTATTAGATTTGTAATCGGGACAATTCACTGCATTTGCATGTTATCTTTTACTGCATTCACCGCGGGTTTGTCGCGCCATGTAAGGTCCTTATAGAGCCTATGCATTACAATCCTGTCTTGTTTTCTTTCCTTCACTGTATTCGTACCGTGTTACTTAAAATGAAGGAAGCCAATTTTGAGTAATATACACATTACCTTTATTGTCTACTAAGTTTGGTTCTATGACATTTTGTAACTAACACTCTCATTCAATGAAATCTTTTAATTTATAACGAAAGCCACTTTTCTTTGCGTGTAAAAAATGTTTAATTGCAATGTATAGTCGTATCAAGTTGTGAGCATAACAATAATAACGAAATTGTTCAAAATAATAAATTGTTACGTTTAGAACTTTAAAAGTAACTTACATTTTACCCTCCTGCGCTTCTGTATATTAATTTACATATATTTAAGACGAATAATACACGTTGGGAAGTGCCCCTATTACTTTGGAAACCAAAGTAAGCTTTTATATTGTTGTAGTGTTCAAACATGAATGATACATGTTTATTAGGTGTAACATAACATATTATAAATTAGTTTATATATCAAATCAGCGATTCTAGACCATTGAATAGTAACCAATAAAAAGTTAATTGATTAGAAGTGATAAAATATTTTCAACTTGATAATTTTGCTAACATTTCAAACATAAAAGTACCAAAAAATTAGTTGTTTATTACACTCATACAATTTGTGTAAATTAATTAAGAGTATATTAGTTATGGCCCTTCGTTGGGTTTACATAAAGGAATATTTGGAGAGTGATTATTATAGTAGTACCTGAAATAGGTAAATATCGCTAGATAAAACCTCTAAGGTGTATTGCAATATAGGGAGATATAAAAATTTATGCCATGCATTTTTTATATCGCTGTCTCGTCCACATGAAAGTCGCCCACGGCAGCCTCCTCCCATCAAACGTTTCTTCATAAACACATAATTTCTCTTACAGAGATAAGAATGACAGATATAAAATATTTCTATTTCTTTTTAAATTGATTTACCTTTAGTAAAAAAGGTTCGTTGGCCTGAACATAATAGATACCAACAAAAGGTAGCCATGGTAGGAAGGGTTAATTCAATTCGAATGTTGTATAAAAGGAAGAGTGAATTGCAGCTTGATTCAACATTCAAATTAGATTCTGTAAATTTTTCATTGAGCTAAAAATTTCTTAATATACAGAATACACATGTATTATATTATAAAGAGTTAATGTCTTCAAAATTATTAAGTTATAGTAAATTTATAAATATTTTATTCATAGTTAATATATTCCATGCTAAGAAGAAATGCCAACTCTCCATGTTACTGCGTTCATGTCATTATTGCATACGGCTAGTAAACCAGAGATCACCATTTATCTCGATATATATATATGTCTAATTCATAGCAATCACGTCATCTATAACCTATATGTTCTCACTAGATTCGGCAACATACCTGAAATATTCATAATTTACACTATTTTTATTGATCCCATTGATCCCATATCTTGTGTGAAATAATAATAATCATGTTAATATTTTGTCAATGTAAACTGCATAAACCCACTAATAAGAAACGATACGTCTACAAGAAGAATGAAACATCAAACACAACGTTTTATGTCAAAATTTATAAATATTATTAAGGGTAAGGTTAAGATACATCATTTGTTTACCCTAACATATACAAGTACCTGAAGACGGTATCTTGAAACCCTAAAAGTATACTGCATCAATAACAAACACAAAAGTGTTGAAATATGTAGTCTTATTAATTATCTTAAACACTTTTTGAAGCTATATTTCTAATAGTTTGTTAAATGTTATTAAAATTTCATTTAAATAATATAACAATAAAAACTTTTATCCATAATTAAGGATATAATGACATTCATTATTACGACATCCTAACATTTTACATTTTCCCCAACTTAGATAAAAAAAATTTGTTCTTAGTTACGTGTAAAATTAAATCCACAATCGAACTGTAGTTTTGTAGGAAACTAACATTCGTTTTACACTGATTTTGAAGGTCTTTAATAATCAAGGACTGATTTTTAAATTAAAACTCATTTAAAATAGAATTAAATTGATTGAGAAACAACAATCGCTTGGTAAATCTGCTGATACCACCATCTACCAAAGGGTATTGATTAGATCTAGTGCCGTATGAATATGTATAGATGTCTGCTAGCGAAGTGTTAGCCATATTCTTGATATGACTGCAGAAGCTATTCACTTAGATAATTGATTGTTCAGTATGAATATTTATAGATCACTGCTGGCGGCACGCCAGCATTATTTTTGATCAAATGTTGCGTAAATGTAGAATACATGTAGCGTACTCGAATTTGCCTTCCTTGGACATTGTAGGACTTCATATTAACAGTAAGTAGCTGAAGAAGGAAAACGGAGGAACTGTGCACAAACATGATTCAGTGATTCACTCGTTCCATGTGTACATATTGAGATAGATATTTTAGATTCAAGGAATGAAGTGTTCAACAATGTCAGGGTTCAATCAACATTAATTTATTTACCTTAACCACTAAAAGTACCTAAAGATGGATTCTTCGAAACTGAAATGAACATTGTATCAATAAAAAATAAATAAAGTGTTTAAAAGTGTATTATTATTAGTTATAAATTATTTGTTTCGTTTGTTATTTAAGATTTGTAATTTATTAAGTTTAATTAAGCGAGCCGGGGAGGAAAGAGAATTGTGATATATTTCTTGCTTCATAATATATGTGTGTGTATTCATACACGCACACACCTACTTTATGTATGCTATACTAATAAAATACGCTATTATTTAATAGACGGCGCACAGTGGTTCGTTGACGACGTCATAAATATTCGTTTTAAGATATATTGCTTATTCTGTACTATACACGACGATCCAGAACGATGGTTCTTCGCAATTATTGTTAATTCGTTTAATACTCTTGATATGGTAATCATGATTCCTTTACCTCCTCCAGTCCTATAATATTCTTAAGAAGAGGGTTGTAGAGTTGTTCTATGAAATTCCACAGTTAAAAAGTGGGTTATACGTTAGAAAAGGAATATTAACAAATATTATACATTCATTATTATATAAAATTCTTCATATATAATATGAAAACCCGATTATGAAGACGGTAACTCACACTAGTTATCAAGTTATATACCAAAATTACACTTGTTACCATCATTACTAATAGAAAAAAGATGTTATTCAAAACTTTTCACAGAATTTTTTAAATTTTTAATTTAAAAAATTTAGTATTAGAAAACTCACACATTATTTTGTTATAAGATTTGAAACTTTAATGCTATTTTAACCTTATTTAAAACATTTTCAAGGTTCCAAGCCACAACTATACATTATAACTTATAAAGTGACGTTTTTTTTATGAACGTGGGATCTCATCTATATATATAAAAATGAATGTTTGTATGTTTGTCCTTTATGGAATCGTGAACTATTGGACCGATCATGATGAAAATTTGTACGTATATGTATTTTTCCACGGAGAAGGTTTATAAGCTATGCCCAATGATTTAACTCACCACCAAGCGGCGTTGCAAAAGATAAAAGGTTTAAAAGCGCCTGCACATTATAAACTGCAATTACGAGACAGTTACGAATATTTAATAGCCAAACACTATTTGAAGGCGCTATGTTATGATGTATATTTGTCTTGAAGATAAATTTCTGGTTGAACTTAAGCTTGAGTGTTAGACCACTTTATAATAAAACACATGTACGTGTACAATCGCTATAAACATATACAGATTTTCTTGATCGTGGCAACAAAGCAAACTCTACATCGGCGTTTGAAATATAATTTACTTCAGCCAGAAGTGCACATACACGGGTAACGCTTACGAAAAGCGTGCGAAGCCGCGGGAAACATTTATGATGTTTATAATAAAATGTACAATAAAGCTACTCCACATGTTTGTTAACTATCTAAAAACTTTCCACGTACTTTCTGTCCACTTTGTTTTAAAAAGTTAACTTTGTTCTAAATACAAAAAATAAATATGCACAGATATTGAAAGGTTTTAGTCTTACATTTTAAGACTTATAACGCACTACTTTCAAGGTAAACCAAAATAAAAAAGTCAGTCACATAAGGAAATGCCTTCCTTTAAAACTGTATGTAGTTCCCAAAAATAAACTAAAAAATTAGTTTTTTAAGTAATCATCTTAAGCATCTGATGTGAGTGAAAATGCGTTTAAATGTTTTTGTCTTAAATAAATGTATTTAATAAATTGCTGATCCTGATTTTAACTTCTTTAGTTAAGAGATTTGAATAATTTTGGATCCAATACAGTATCTTCAATATGTATCTATATTCAATATTTATCTAAAGGACAAACTAATTTATAACATTCTAACATTTCCATGATAAAAATCTTCATAAACACGATTTTTAAAAGTAACGATTTCAATATACACAGTTTATTTATGACTTTCTTACGATAAAAACTTGCTTTTCATACCAGATAACAAGTGGGAAGTTCAGATAAGTCACATATTGAACACATCCAAATTGGAGAACTTCAAACAAAGAAGTTCCTCGAATGATGTAACGAAAACCTGTGATATGTGGTGATGAAAGGAATACATAGCGAACTTCATTGTAAATTTGTTAATAATTAACAAAATTATAAAACATAAACGATCCTTGGGTACATAAAGAACTGCTTCTATAATGGTCTAATTCCAACATGTTGGCAGATTATTTTATTTAAAAACTTGTAAAGAAGTTCGGCTGGAATTGATTGTTTAAAGTACCTAAAACTGGTAATCACTTTTCCAGGGTAAAATAAAAATAATTATATATTTTTCTCTTCCTTAATTGTGAAGCATTCCTTAATTTTTAACATTAGTTGTTGAGTTTTGCATTTTAAAATGAAAGCTGCAACTAATTTCCATTTTACTTTAAACTTATAGTGTACAGTACCGTAATAGTCTTGCTGTTTCCGGGAAACAGTATTATGAAGGTATGTACCATAATCCTGCCTCTATCTAGCTGTTACCCACGGCTTCGCACGCAAATCTTAAGAACCGAAGTCCTTATATTACTTAGTAAATTTTTTTTTTACTATAATAAATTTTAGATTAAATTAGTTATATCTCCGATGCCACGATTGAGCTTGCTTTGTTGTCTCGATCGAGAGAATATGTACATATAGCTAGGTACATAGCTATATGTAATACTTGTAATCTAGCGGGCCCGGCGCGCTTTGCTGCGCATTTCAATAATTTTTTGCAAAAGTTGCCCGCGGCTTCGCACGCAATTTCCCGTTGAAAACAGTACACTATATTCACTTATTCTTTTTCTATCACATTCTAAACATTGCTGAGATAATTGATAGTCGTTCCATCGTGAGCCTCTTGGGCGTATTATGAAGGTATGTACCATAATCGCGAATGATGTAACGAAAACCTGTGATATGTGGTGATGAAAGGAATACATAGCGAACTTCATTGTAAATTTGTTAATAATTAACAAAATTATAAAACATAAAGGATTCTTGGGTACATAAAGAACTGCTTCTATAATGGTCTAATTCCAACATGTTGGCAGATTATTTTATTTAAAAACTTGTAAAGAAGTTCGGCTGGAATTGATTGTTAAAAGTACCTAAAACTGGTAATCACTTTTCCAGGGTAAAATAAAAATAATTATATATTTTTCTCTTCCTTAATTGTGAAGCATTCCTTAATTTTTAACATTAGTTGTTGAGTTTTGCATTTTAAAATGAAAGCTGCAACTAATTTCCATTTTACTTTAAACTTATAGTGTACAGTACCGTAATAGTCTTGCTGTTTCCGGGAAACAGTATTATGAAGGTATGTACCATAATCCTGCCTCTATCTAGCTGTTACCCACGGCTTCGCACGCAAATCTTAAGAACCGAAGTCCTTATATTACTTAGTAAATTTTTTTTTTTTACTATAATAAATTTTAGATTAAATTAGTTATATCTCCGATGCCACGATTGAGCTTGCTTTGTTGTCTCGATCGAGAGAATATGTACATATAGCTAGGTACATAGCTATATGTAATACTTGTAAGCTAGCGGGCCCGGCGCGCTTTGCTGCGCATTTCAATAATTTTTTGCAAAAGTTGCCCGCGGCTTCGCACGCAATTTCCCGTTGAAAACAGTACACTATATTCACTTATTCTTTTTCTATCACATTCTAAACATTGCTGAGATAATTGATAGTCGTTCCATCGTGAGCCTCTTGGGCGTATTATGAAGGTATGTACCATAATCCTGCCTCTATCTAGCTGTTACCCACGGCTTCGCACGCAAATCTTAAGAACCGAAGTCCTTATATTACTTAGTAATTTTTTTTTTTACTATAATAAATTTTAGATTAAATTAGTTATATCTCCGATGCCACGATTGAGCTTGCTTTGTTGTCTCGATCGAGAGAATATGTACACACGGAGTTTTGAGAACCATACTTCTGTCAAAAAAAACAACTAAGGTTGATTTTATAACATTCTTTATATTTGTAGCCAACGTAAGATAGTAATTATGATATCTGCATTACTCTTCTGATCAAGCATGAGCATGGTTTATATTAAATAAATATTGCAGTTAAAGGTGAATTTTTACGTCAAATTTGAATTGTATTATCTGGATAGTAAAGTCTATGTTTAACAGTGATTGCAAAAACAGTTTAAACAAAATTTGTCGTTTCTCTGAAGCTTACTCTATATTTTAAAACTATAAGTATAATATATGTTTACAAAGAACAGCTGATTAAAAATTTGAAAAGACGTAAACATATGTTTGCTGCAATGCATTTCTTATGGGTATTTCTGTAACCAGTGGGGCGGAATCCTGAATCGGGAAAGGGATGGGCATAGCTTATAAACCTTCTCCGTGGAAAAATACATATACGTACAAATTTTCATCATGATCGGTCCAATAGTTCACGATTCCATAAAGGACAAACATACAAACATTCATTTTTATATATATAGATATATATATAAAAATGAATGTTTGTATGTTTGTCCTTTATGGAATCGTGAACTATTGGACCGATCATGATGAAAATTTGTACGTATATGTATTTTTCCACGGAGAAGGTTTATAAGCTATGCCCATCCCTTTCCCGATTCAGGATTCCGCCCCACTGGTTACAGAAATACCCATAAGAAATGCATTGCAGCAAACATATGTTAAGGGGAGCACGAGGGTAAAAAACTAAAAATTTTGACTTTTATTTTTTAATTTTTTTTATGAAATACGGACTTATTGCGGACATTTTGATATATAACACATGATGAAAAGACGTTTGGAAATGCACATAAATAATTTTTAAAGATAGGATGTGACGCGCAAAACGACAAGCAACATTGTTATTGTGCGTTACTATAGTACTGCAACTCATTTACAAACTCTAATGATTTCAGTTTCTGCTGTTGGCTAACCTGTACTAGTGTCATCTGTAATAGTGAGAACTGTGTAGTGGGCTTTAATTGCTGTATTGTTTGTTTACATTTCAGTCAAAACATTGTTATTGTGGTTTCTTTTTTCAGTGGTTGTTTTGTGTTTTATGGTTCAATTATGGCAAGGAGACCAAGAAGACCTAATACTGTGTTCAAAAAAAGAAGAAATGTAGGTATTCCTAAAGCTAACTTACCTTTACCTCCTCAACCAAGTGACAACCTAATTCAAAGTAGGCCTAACACATTGGATAGTCCTAGGCCTAGCACATCTCAGTTACAGGTTGTTGATGAACTCGAACCAAAACAAAGTACTTCTGAAAAGAAGATTGGTGATCTGGATGATGTATATAGCATGTACAGTGATTCTAATGTAAATAGTGTAAATATAGTTTTAGATTTATCTTTATTGTGTGACGCTTTAGCTCAGTCTGTGGATTGTTCGCTTTGTGGCGAATCGGGGATCGAAGTACGATTAGTTAGTAGCATTGGTTTGGCCTCAAACCTTGAAATATTTTGTAAAAATTGTTCAAACAAGCATGATTTCAAATCATCCAAAAAGCTGAACAATTCCAAGCTGTATGAGAGTAATGTTCGATTGGTGTATGGCCTTCGCTCCATTGGCAAAGGTCATAAATCTGCGCAAACTCTACTTGGAATAATGAATTTGCCCCCTCCGCCCACACATTTTGAGTCTTATAACGATGTTTTGGGCTCAGTAGCAGAAGATATTTGTTTTCAGAGCATGAAAGATGCAGTGGAGGAAGCTGTAGTTGTAAATAATGGGATTCGAGACTTGGCAGTGGCTCTCGACGGGACATGGCAAAAGAAAGGCCACACATCTCTCAATGGAGTTGTTACTGCCACCAGCTTTGACACTGGCAAGGTAATTGACTGTTCAATACTGTCCAAATATTGTAAATGCCCCAACAAAGAACAGCATAGCCATCAATGCACTGCAAACTATAAAGGCTCCAGTGGAGGGATGGAGGTGCAGGGGGCAGTAGAAATTTTTAATCGGTCCAAAAGTGCGTATAACGTACGTTATACTGAGTACCTTGGAGATGGGGATTCTAAGGGGTTTGCTGCCGTGAAAGAAATGAATCCCTATGGCCCAGACTGTGAAATCAGCAAATTAGAATGTCTGGGACATGTACAGAAAAGGATGGGTACTAGATTAAGAAAATTGAAAAATGAAAACAAACATTTAAAACTTAGTGACGGTAAAGGTTTGGGTGGCAAAAATAGGCTATCTAATGCTGTCATTGACAGATTTCAGACCTTTTATGGCCTAGCCATAAGGAGAAACACTGACAATGTACAGAATATGGTAAAAGACATTTGGGCCATGTACTATCACAAGCTGTCTACTGATGATGACCCACACCATGGACTATGCCCTAAGAGTGAAACTAGTTGGTGCGGCTACCAAAAGTCTATTATAGGAAATAAAACTTATTCCCATAAGAATAGTGTACCAACCTGCATTATGGAGTTTATCAAACCTGTGTTTAAAAAGCCTAACAGATAAAGAGTTGTTGAAGAAATGTATAATTGTGATATTTAATTCTCTCCGTTACGTTGTTTATCACTTTCACACCAACATGTGCAGTTAAGTGTTCAAATTCGGTCGTTCTATTTTGTCGATATTAGATGCCGTAGCATTTGAGTTTGATAATATAGGATGACGTTTATAATATTGAAACAGGGTCAAGCTAAAAATCCAAGCATCCTCAAGTCATCTTTGTACGACTGAAGGTTTCTTTTGAGCTATAAATATTCCTGCGAGCTTATATTTAGAACAGCTGCTCCTTAATCTCATGCTGTAAGACAAATGGGGATGTATCAGACAAAAGTAGGCCATTTTTAATATATCATAAAAACAAAGCTTTTCAAGGTTGGGGAAAATATAAATGCCATAAGCAACTTTTGAGCAGACGCTGTCAACGTGGACGGCCCATATCACCCTTTGATGAAGGAACGTAACGGATTTTGCTTATCCTAGGAGAACATCGCCAATCAATACCTGCAAGAAGATACTCTTAATCTTTTTAATGCCGATTGCAAAAATGTATTGAATTATATCTAGAGCAGTTTTCCCCAAATTGAGTCTTGAGAAATATTTGAAGCATGAATTTAAGCCAAGAAATGACTTTGATTTAATATTTTGAGCACCAGTTGTAGTTTACCTGCTATCTGTCGAGAACATGTTATTAAGGTAGCTCTGTAGATCTGCACGGAAACAAGCCTCTCATTAACCGGGGGGACTTTCTAAATCATTTCTCACTTGGAGACAATCTCTCTAAATCATTTTTAAAACGAGCAACTTATTTATTCCAAATTGCTTTTAGTATAGCTACATTTCATAACATACAGTACAATTACAGTCAATGATCTCCAAATACGTTTTCACGGTACCAAAAATTAAAATTAAATTATGTTCACTAGAACATCAGATTTTCATCCTACAGATTAAGATTGAGAAATAACATTGCTTGTGATAAAACTTAAAGTAACTTGTTGTATTATAAAGTAAATAACTTGGCCTGCATTACTCAGCTGTTATGTTGAATAATGTCCATGGTGCATGATATCCGAGAGTATCATTAAACTAACTGGGTCAAACAAGTATTACGTCTTGTTTTTGATATAGGAGTGATATTTTATGGTGAATGTTGATACAATTCCGAATACATATTATTAATGGCAAGTACAATAAAAACCTAATATATCGATTTATATTATGGGTCACTCTATAATAATTTTAAATGAGATTTTTAGTGAGTTCATTCTTTAGTAAACTTATAGTAAACTCTAGAGTAATCGAGATTCTTCACTCTTTTACCCGTAACATAGGCCCTCGCAAAATTTTCAACCAGTACTATCATTATTTTTGTTATATAATTATGTTACTAAAGGTTTTGAATATTATTCATTATCACTGCTGGAATACTTTGAATGGTAAAACTTGAGATTTCCATACTTGAGTTGAGGATTTCAGGCGTAATCTGTATGTTGTTTTTACTTGTTTGGTTTTAATATACTTTTTTATAAAGTGTAAGAGAATTCAAATAGAACCACTGAAGTCGAGCTTCCACCATTCTTGATTGTAGGTCATCATCGTAAATCGTTACAATGTCCAATTTGAGTGCGGTAAAAAGCATGTTGGGACTGAAAATTGGCTATCTTTACAGGTGAATGTAAAATATTAATTAAAAGATAGATGAAGAGAACTGGTGAATGTAAGTCTTTGATTAAATACATTTGTTAAGAAAAAAAGGTACTATGAGTTAATTATGGCTATCAAAACGTGTTCAGACTTTATATGGTATTACAAACATGTATTGTTGTTAATGTTGTCATGAATTGAGTAAGGTATCCGCATCTAAGTGTCTGCGGATAAAACACAAAATTATTGAGGCGTCGGGAGGTCTATTAATTCATAAATGTTTCGGAGCAATATTGATCAAGCTAATAGTGTGAATCGGGGTAATAAAATAATAGTTCATCACCTCGTCTTGCAGAGCCAATTGGCATGAATTTACTGATTCACGCAGATGACGTAGGCTACTTTAGCGTTTTTAAAGCTAAATTGTTTTATTTTTTTAAATTAAAACAAATTAAATACAAATTTTGGGATCGAAATATTGGGATTTAATTTTAGATTAGATTGTGAAATGACAGGGTAAAGACGAACATGCAATCCTTTGGCAAGTTAGTACTGGTAGTTTTAAATTGTTAGGAAGGCAGGTTGACTGCCTTGAATTGATTAGAACTTGTCTTGTTGTGACTATTGTTCTCCTGGTTTGATACAGCTGGACCAATGAGAGAACACCGCGGATGTCCTGCAAAGTTGGTTGGAAAGGGAAGTATTTAAGCGCCCGCTCATAATTTCCGCCCTTCTTTTGATTATTTTCGTGATTAAGTTGATTACAGTGCGCCGTGTTTCTTAAACTTTTTTCCGCGAGGGATTTTGAGTTAAGCACCAAATTTATTGTACGTTTTATTGAAATAGTCTACCTGATCTGATATTAAATTAATTTTGTTGATTTTTTATACGAAAACTTAAATTCATAGAAACTACAGAGCAATCTGAATAACTTATTCTCGAGGAACAATAGAGCATAATAGAATCATACAAGTTACATTCGGTTCATTCTTGCAAGAGAAGTGAATTAAAATTGAACTTTGTTAATAACTTTAATTGAGATTTGGAAAAGTAGTAATTTATTAATATTTAACTGGAACTGTTTTATTGTGAATTATTAATTGGAAATTAATTGAACATTAATAATTGTTTTGAGACAGTTGTAATCTGAATTGCAGAGACTTGAAAGTTAAGGTTTAACTAGTGGACAGAGAAGTTTTAATTTTTATTTTGAATTTTGAGTGAACTTAGAAGTAAACATTTTTATTTTAGTTATTTTCCAGTGGTATTTGATTTTTATTTTAAGACTTTATTATTTTATTTTAGAAGACATCTCTGATTTTTAGTTAATATATTTGATTAATATTTTTATTTCTTGCCAAAGGAATTTTAAAATTTACTAAAAGGTTTGTCAATTCATTGCGGAGAATAGAGTGATAAAAATTGCATTATCCAAATGTATTTATCTAACAAATACATGACCATAATATGCAGACAATACTTCATATCTAAATTCGCACTTTATTTATACTGCCGTCAGCCGATAAGATAAAAACATTGAACTTCGCCATTGTTAGCTAAAAGCTCAGCCTCTCTTGTGTTGGCTGGCACTAATTTAATTGTTATGACGGATTACATATGTCTGAATGATTTTAATTATACCAAGCTAGAATAATATAAATTAACAGTCTTATCAATCTCTCCCGACATTGAAAGTATTCTAAATATTGTTTATAAAAAGATTCTGTAACGATTTCACGAAAAAGTAGGTTATATGCTTGTACAATGCCAATAGACTGCTGGACTTTTAAAACGTTTTCTGATGAGTACTTGCTCCACCGGGTCAAGTACTTGCTTTTGTTAGTATATCTTTGTTGAAAATAAATTAACGTCTTTTCAAATTTTTAATCAGCTTTTCTTTGTAAACATATATTACACTTATAGTTTTAAAGCATAGAGTAAGCTTAAGAGAAACGACAAATTTTGTTTAAACTGTTTTTGCAATCACTGTTAAACATAGACTTTACTATCCAGATAATACAATTCAAATTTGACGTAAAAATTCACCTTTAACTGCAATATTTATTTAATATAAACCATGCTCATGCTTGATCAGAAGAGTAATGCAGATATCATAATTACTATCTTACGTTGGCTACAAATATAAAGAATGTTATAAAATCAACCTTAGTTGTTTTTTTTTGACAGAAGTATGGTTCTCAAAACTCCGTGTGTACATATTCTCTCGATCGAGACAACAAAGCAAGCTCAATCGTGGCATCGGAGATATAACTAATTTAATCTAAAATTTATTATAGTAAAAAAAAAATTTACTAAGTAATATAAGGACTTCGGTTCTTAAGATTTGCGTGCGAAGCCGTGGGTAACAGCTAGATAGAGGCAGGAATATGGTACATACCTTCATAATACGCCCAAGAGGCTCACGATGGAACGACTATCAATTATCTCAGCAATGTTTAGAATGTGATAGAAAAAGAATAAGTGAATATAGTGTACTGTTTTCAACGGGAAATTGCGTGCGAAGCCGCGGGCAACTTTTGCAAAAAATTATTGAAATGCGCAGCAAAGCGCGCCGGGCCCGCTAGTCTATCTATATATATAAAAATGAATGTTTGTATGTTTGTCCTTTATGGAATCGTGAACTATTGGACCGATCATGATGAAAATTTGTACGTATATGTATTTTTCCACGGAGAAGGTTTATAAGCTATGCCCATCCCTTTCCCGATTCAGGATTCCGCCCCACTGGTTACAGAAATACCCATAAGAAATGCATTGCAGCAAACATATGTTTACGTCTTTTCAAATTTTTAATCAGCTGTTCTTTGTAAACATATATTACACTTATAGTTTTAAAGCATAGAGTAAGCTTAAGAGAAACGACAAATTTTGTTTAAACTGTTTTTGCAATCACTGTTAAACATAGACTTTACTATCCATATAATACAATTCAAATTTGACGTAAAAATTCACCTTTAACTGCAATATTTATTTAATATAAACCATGCTCATGCTTGATCAGAAGAGTAATGCAGATATCATAATTACTATCTTACGTTGGCTACAAATATAAAGAATGTTATAAAATCAACCTTAGTTGTTTTTTTTTGACAGAAGTATGGTTCTCAAAACTCCGTGTGTACATATTCTCTCGATCGAGACAACAAAGCAAGCTCAATCGTGGCATCGGAGATATAACTAATTAAATCTAAAATTTATTATAGTAAAAAAAAAATTTATTAAGTAATATAAGGACTTCGGTTCTTAAGATTTGCGTGCGAAGCCGTGGGTAACAGCTAGATAGAGGCAGGAATATGGTACATACCTTCATAATACGCCCAAGAGGCTCACGATGGAACGACTATCAATTATCTCAGCAATGTTTAGAATGTGATAGAAAAAGAATAAGTGAATATAGTGTACTGTTTTCAACGGGAAATTGCGTGCGAAGCCGCGGGCAACTTTTGCAAAAAATTATTGAAATGCGCAGCAAAGCGCGCCGGGCCCGCTAGTATATATATAAAAATGAATGTTTGTATGTTTGTCCTTTATGGAATCGTGAACTATTGGACCGATCATGATGAAAATTTGTACGTATATGTATTTTTCCACGGAGAAGGTTTATATGCTATGCCCATTGATGTTATCCCTTTCCCGATTCAGGATTCCGCCCCACTGGTTACAGAAATACCCATAAGAAATGCATTGCAGCAAACATATGTTAACGTCTTTTCAAATTTTTAATCAGCTGTTCTTT
Organism: Homalodisca vitripennis; assembly: GCF_021130785.1. Classification (NCBI taxonomy): domain Eukaryota; kingdom Metazoa; phylum Arthropoda; class Insecta; order Hemiptera; family Cicadellidae; genus Homalodisca; species Homalodisca vitripennis. The sequence goes on along the minus strand of NC_060209.1, from coordinate 49,194,281 downwards.
GTATATTATAAAATATAGAGCTGTCAAATTATTTAAAATGTAAGTACAATTAAATAGTTATGAAGGATTAATATTAATAATATTAATAAAGTTAGAAAGCATCTATCCGTGTGTGAACAGCCGGTTCAATTGGATCGGATACATTATGTGATTCGGAGTGCTGATTAACATCTTATAAATTCAAACGCATTTTTTACGTTGTTCCCGTACAATTATGCCTCCAAAGCGACAAGCAATTGGTCGATCTACACCTCAAGCTCGGAAGAAAAGAGCAATACGAGCCTCAGAATCAGACGAGCAACGAGTATTAAGGCTGGAAAATATTCGAGTACATGCCGCTGAAACCCGTTCGACGGAATCATCTGAACAACGAAAATTGAGGTTGGAAACTAATCGAATACGTACTACTCAGGCCCGTTCGTCTGAGACAACTGAACAACGGGAAAGAAGGCTGCAAAATATTAGAATAAGCAACGTTCGATCAAGACGAACGTTGCACATTGATTTAAATCTTGCTGCATTCTATTATGATAGTAATAATGATTACAGTCTTCATCCAAGTGTCGTCATTGGAAAAATGGATAAAATTTGTATGTATTGTGGCGCCCTTAAATTTAAGAATGAAACACCAGGAATGTGCTGCGCCAATGGAAAAGTTATACTGCCAGAATTACATCCACCACCCGAACCACTATCAACGTTGTTATCAGGTGTTACACGTGAATCGAAGCATTTCTTGGAAAATATTCGCAAATACAATTCATGTTTTCAAATGACATCGTTCGGTGCAACTAACATCGTGCGTGAAAATTACATGCCAACATTTAGAGTGCAAGGGCAAATTTATCATCGTGCCGGATCGCTGCTACCATTGCCGGACGCAGATCACAAGTTTCTTCAAATTTATTTCATGGCAAACAGTCATGAACAAATTGAACAACGATGTCATTACAATGCAGGCACTAAACGAGAAATCGTGGCTGCGTTACAAGCCTTTTTCGATCAACACAATGAATTAGTTCAGTTGTTTAAAACCGCCATTCAACAAATGCCAGCCGATGACTACGCAGTTGTAATTCGAGCAGATAAAAGAACCGTTGGCCAATACGAAAGACAATTTAATGCACCAACAGTTGATGAAGTGGCGATCGTGATAGTTGGCGAAGAATTCGAATCACGCGACATAATTCTTCATCGCAGAAGTGGTGACGTTCAACGAGTCTCCGAAACTCATCGTTCATACGACGGATTACAGTATCCGATTCTGTTTTGGCGAGGAGAAGATGGATATCATTTAAACATCAAAATGAGAAATCCACAAACAGACGAGGAAACGAATAAGAAAGTCAGTGCTATGAATTATTATTCGTATCGATTGATGATTCGTCAAGACGCTGAGAACCACATACTAAAATGTCGACAATTGTTCCATCAATACATTGTCGACATGTACGCGAAGATTGAAACCGAACGACTCTTATATATTCGATTGAATCAAACCAAGTTGCGGTCTGAAGAGTACATCCATTTACGAGACGCAATCGTTAATGATGGTAACAAGAATCCAAACGAATTAGGAAGAATGGTCATATTACCATCGACATTCACGGGAAGTCCACGGCACATGCATGAATATGCACAAGATGCGATAACATACGTTCGCGCATACGGTCGTCCAGATTTGTTCATCACATTTACATGCAATCCTACGTGGGATGAAATTAATGAACTTCTGTTAGCTGGACAATCATCTTCGGACCGCCATGACATTACCGCACGCGTATTTAAACAAAAATTGAAATCTTTCATGGATTTTATTATCAAGCATCGTGTTTTTGGAGAGGTACGCTGTTGGATGTATTCCATTGAATGGCAGAAAAGAGGATTGCCACATGCACATATTTTGATTTGGTTAGTCAATATAATTACGCCAAATCAAGTTGACCAAATCATCTCAGCAGAAATACCAGATAAAGACATTGATTCAAACTTATTCGACGTCGTTACCAAAAATATGATTCATGGTCCATGTGGCGCATTTAATAACAATTCACCATGCATGTCTGATGGGAAATGCACGAAACGATACCCAAGAAACTTGGTTTCTGAGACCATTACTGGCAATGACGGATACCCACTGTATCGTCGACGATCAGTTGAAGATGGCGGCAAATCCATCGTTCTGAAAGTACGAAACGTTAATGTCAAAGTCGATAATCGTTGGGTTGTTCCATATTCACCATTGCTCTCAAAGACCTTCAAAGCACACATTAATGTTGAGTATTGCAATTCAGTAAAGTCGATTAAATACATTTGCAAGTATGTCAACAAAGGAAGTGACATGGCAGTCTTCGGAGTAGGGAATGTAGCGGCACCGCTCGATGAAATCAACCAATACCAACTTGGACGCTACATTAGCAGCAATGAAGCAGTATGGCGCATCTTATCATTTCCAATCCATGAACGACATCCAACAGTAGTACATTTGGCAGTGCATCTCGAGAATGGACAACGCGTGTACTTCACAACAGATAATGTACGTGCAAGAGCATTGGTTCCACCGGCAACAACTTTAACTGCATTTTACTCATTGTGCCAAGATGATCATTTTGCAAAGACTCTACTTTATTCTGAGGTACCGAAATTCTACACGTGGAATGCATCGGCTAAAAAGTTTCAACGTCGCAAACAAGGTAAAGTAGTTGAAGGACATCCCAATTTGTATTCCAGTGACGCATTGGGTCGTCTGTACACTGTTCACCCGAACAATACCGAATGTTTCTATTTGCGATTGCTGTTAATCAATGTACGTGGACCGATGTCCTTCCAAGATTTAAGGACAGTCAACGGTCAGTTATGCGCCACTTATCATCAAGCTTGCCAGAAACTAAATCTTCTTGAAAATGATGCCCATTGGGACACTGCACTCGCTGATGCATCGAATACTGCTCGACCAGAGCAAATACGTACGTTATTTGCTATCATTTTAACAACCTGTTTCCCATGTAATCCAAACGATCTTTGGGAAAAATACAAGGACAACATGAGTGAAGACATTCTACATCGTTTGCGCATTGCGAATCAAAATTCGGACATTCAATTCACTCCAAACGTGTATAATGAGGCATTGATTTTGATTGAAGATATATGTTTGGCAATTACTAACAAGGCACTGGTGCAACTGGGAATGCCTGATCCAAACCGACCAGCGAACAACCTTTTCGATCGTGATTTGCAACGAGAAACACACTTTGATACTGTCGAATTGGGGACATTTGTTCAGATAAATCTTCCGCAGTTGATTCCAGAACAACGCATTGCGTATGACAGAATTATGCGTGCCATTACAGAACAGAGTGGTGGACTATTTTTCCTAGATGCGCCTGGTGGTACAGGGAAGACTTTTCTTCTTTCACTTATTCTGGCAACCATACGATCACAAAATAATATTGCACTGGCCATTGCATCATCTGGAATTGCGGCAACTCTTTTGGATGGTGGCCGAACAGTGCATTCAGCATTGAAACTGCCGTTGAATTTGCAAAACACTGAGACACCAACATGCAACATCAGTAAAAACTCTGGAATGGGCAAATTACTCCAAACGTGTCAAATTATCATATGGGACGAATGTACAATGTCTCACAAGAAAGCATTGGAAGCAATTGATCGTACACTGCGAGATTTGAGAGGAAACGAACAGATCTTTGGTGGCGCACTCATTTTATTGTCTGGTGATTTTCGACAAACGCTGCCGGTTATACCACGTTCAACACCCGCTGACGAACTTAATGCATGTCTCAAATCATCAGTTTTATGGCGCCATATACAGAAATTGATTTTGAAAACCAACATGCGTGTACAACTACAACAGGATGCATCGGCTGAAAATTTTGCAAAACAATTGATGGATATTGGAAATGGGCGAGTGCAAATTGATGAATCTACGCAATGTATCACCTTGCCAGCAAACTTCTGTAAGATCACAAAAAGCATAGATGAATTGGTGCAAAAAGTTTTTCCAAACATTGCACAAAGCTACAAAAATCTTCAGTGGCTCAGTACGCGTGCTATATTAGCAGCCAAAAATATCGATGTCAATACCATTAACTTCAATATTCAGAATGGAATACCTGGCGAAACAACAATATATAAGTCCATCGATACTGTGGTGAATCAAGACGAAGTTATCAACTATCCAACTGAATTTTTGAATTCGCTTGATTTGCCAGGCATGCCACCGCACGTTCTTATATTGAAAATTGGCGTACCCATCATTCTTCTTCGAAACATAAATCCACCACGACTTTGTAACGGAACCAGACTCTCAGTCAAGAAAATGATGAACAATGTTATCGAGGCAACAATTTTGACTGGAAAATTCAAAGGTGAAGACGTACTGTTACCACGTATCCCAATGATCCCAACAGATATGCCATTCGAATTTAAACGTTTGCAGTTTCCGGTGCGACTCGCTTTCGCAATAACTATCAACAAAGCACAAGGACAATCGTTGCAAGTATGTGGATTGAATTTGGAGAATCCATGCTTCTCACATGGGCAGCTCTATGTGGCTTGCTCACGCGTTGGAAAACCTTCTGATTTATTTGTTTACGCACCAGATGGAAAAACAAGAAATATTGTGTATCCCACAGCCCTTCAATAAATATCGAATTTAATCGAAACGCTGCAATGTCACAATTTTTTCGGAATGAACAAAATCAATAAGGTGACTCAAAATGAATTGTATATGTGTGTATTGAATATTTCCTTCAAATTTATTGAATATTTCCTTCAAATTTATTTTAGTTGGTGGCGTAGCAACGCGCGCAGGGTAAGCTAGTAGTTTATAAAAATAGAGAACACAAATAAAAATTTATATTACCATTATAAATATGTTTTACTACAAAAATTTTTGATATCTTCATTATGGCATTACAAAATTGTATTGCACTGGGTCAGATATTCTAGCAATTTTATATTTCTCTAAAGAGGACAGTTTACATGTAAGCAGTGGCAACACTTATTGGCGAAACCACAAAATATTTTTGTGAGTGCTCAAACTATTCTAAGGTATTAATTGTAGTATCATGTATCGTTGTGCAAATCATCTACACTGTATCTAATAATGGATAGGTTTTATAAAATTTTAAAATTAAAATAAGTTATTTACTACAAATTTTGACAATAAATGTGCAAAAGGGAGCTGTGCTGTTAAAAAACTGTACATATTTTTAATAATAATGACAATTTAAAACAACATTAATTTCCCTCCTACTGTGTTTCATACTATTTAGACAGATTATGAAAATAATTCGGAAATTAAAAATCAATTCTTAAATTTCCTATAGTTTAGTACATATTTTAATGTTAATTAAGAAAAATAAGACCATAGTTTTAGTGGTACATCAAATATATGATGAGTAAATGCTCTATCACGTCAATCTGAGTGATTTTATAAGTAGAGATGGTACATTTATAGAAAATGTGTAGGGCCACTCGCAAACATCCGCAACGAAAAATTCCATAACAAAAAATAGGCAATTTTTTCTAAAATACAACGCTAAAATGTTTACCAGAAAATGCTCCTAAATACAACAAAACTCGTTCTGCTTTTACATTTAAGATTATTACACTGTGAAGAAAACAAATTTCGTTAATATACAAACCCTATAGTTAATTCAATTATGACTTCATATACTATAACATAATTCAAAATACCTAGAGAAACGTAATCCATTGTGTTTTAGTGGTTAAATTAAACTGCTCTGAATTGCATTCATCAATATATTTGGGTCATAAAAGTGTTTTATTAAAGAAAATCGTTGACTAGACTATTAGTAGAATTTCCAGTGGTTCCACCCAATGGACAATTCCAGTAAAAAAAAGGGAGCAGCACACTTTTTTTGACTCTCTATGTATTAAAAACCATAATAAAATTTTACCTTCCATAACATTCACAATTAATTACTTTTGTCAATCTAAAAATACCAAATACAACACTGTGTGGCGTCAAAATGATGTAGTCGCGCCATACTAAAATCTGCCATTAATCCTGCGCCAATGTTAAAACGGCTGTTTTATGTTACACTATGCTGCAATAACGCTACTACTGCAACATAACCCCATTTATGGTCTGGTAAATGATTGGTTTTATATAATACATTTACATTAACAGATCATGTGTTTCTATTTACGTAATGTGTTTCATATTATTAATGTAGAGGAAGAACAAAACCTGACAGAACACAACTGAAACTCAACTCAAGTTCTCAATATCTGTAATGATGTCATTGTACATTTTATCACAAGTGGTCCCTCCCAACTTTTAGATTACAAAAGTTTTGAACACGTCTATTAAGTTGACCTCAGTTTTAATCCTCAAGTATTGTTTCTACACTCCTCAGATAATCAAGGCTAATTTCATTGGGAAAAAAAACTTTCTTGCTTAATACAATTTATATTAATATTACTTTATAATTAAATGACATATCACTTAACAACTCAAATATTCTCCTAATTCGCTATTACGTCATGTGCGTCTGTTCTAGATCGCTTACATTTATTTATCATCAATGTCTTCTTTTTACAAGAAAGACATTTGATTTTATCTATCACTTAATTATACGAAAGTACCCAGGAATTAAGACAATTAGTATGCCAAAAAGAGAATAGAAAAATTAATTTGTATACACACAGTTTGGCACATATATTTCCATGTATTGCAAAATGTCAAAAACGAGCTGACCAGGTAATAACCACAATTTTAATTGTGTAATAAAGTTTATCTATAATTTGCAAAGAATATTTATATAAATATTAGTGCAGAATTTTATGTATATGTGGCTTACTTTTCTAATAAGTTTTTTAAAAGTAAAAATTACTTCATGTGTTACTTTTTTTCATTTATCTATGCATTTTCATGTAAGAAATGTTTTAAATGATTTGAGACAAACCAATTAAAACATAATGTGTAATCAAACTATATCCAATTTTTACTGAGAATACAGCCCAGCTGCTTGTCACACGAGTACAGGTAAAAGGAAGATATTCTTGATTTCTCTTACTCGTGACTTATGCTTTGATCTTGCATCCGGTGCAGTGAGAACACCTGGACTGTACTCCAAGCAGCTTTCGTGCATGTTCGAACCCTTTCTCTTCCCTTTTTATCTTCTTTCTGGTCTTTATTTTTGTCTATATTACTCCTCCCCCCCCATAAGAAAAAGAATACATTTTATCCCTTGAAACATTATTTTATATCTTTTGTAACATATAACAATGGAAAATGATCGAAACGCTGTTATCATTTCTAATCTTCCATCGTCAATAGGAAAATGTAAACAAGAATAATAGGTAGCCTTTTTACACCAAAACAATACAACTTATCAACCTGATTGTCCAGACCTATATTAAAAAGCATAAACCAGAATAGTAATTGTCCTACCATTAGCTTAGCCAAATAAAACTTACTGCCATGAATCGTCCAGATCACTGGGAAGATACATTACAAAGAGATTGTCTATCGGTGTAAAATGTACTTATAAGAAATCTGTTACTTGGTATATACTACTAGCAAGAAAATTAATCAATTCTAATTAGTGCATTTATAATTAAACTCCCTTTATGAATTATTTTCCAGTATTAACTTGTATTAACAAAGGATTTGATATAAATAAGCAAATGTTCTATAGCATATTAGTTAAATGATTTGTATTGTCATTACTATCTCTTCTCTAAAATAAATGACTCTAAAACAAAGTTTATAATAGAGCAATGATCCTTTTTTTTATTAAACCAGAGTATTTAATAGTTTATAAGAAAAGTTAAATAGGAGAGCTTATTAAAACATTATATATTAAGTATGTCTCTGATAGAAATGTTATGTGTAATAAATTAAAACTGTACTGCTGAAATTCTATGTGGTTCCTATTATTTATGTTTGTTTATTTCTAATTAAGTATAATAAACTTGAGTTTGTGTAACTTTTTACGTTCCGTTAGAATAAGATCCTGTAGTGATACCTTAAATACCCCTGAACAATTTTGATTCTTTAGAGCCAATAAAAGGGTCAAGCTTCATCAAGATAAAACACTGCAGTCCTAAAGTTACTACAAATTAACTCAATTTCCGTGTACTATATAGGAAAATAGCCGTATTTTAATTAATTTTTGTAGTTTTTTGCAGTCGTAGAGAGGAATAAAATATCGTTTCGTCAAAGTCATAACAGTCTTTATGTTGACATGCCATGTAATGCACGTCGTAATTAATTATGTTCAAGACAAATACTATATAAACAGACAAAAATATATTTTCATCGATTATTAAGGTATAAAAACTTACAAGTTTCTGTAATTGACAAATTTATTGAGTAGGTTTCGAAGAGGTTTACCTGAGGTTAAATGCAATATTTCACGTCTAGAAGTTTTGTATTATTGCATACACAACGAAAGATAAACATGCGGAAAAGAAATATTTACTTACCCCAGCAAAAAAAAGGAATTGTGATATCTTACTGATTAAAAGACTTCATCGACGTTCAGACAACTTTCATGTTTGTCATTCTTGTATACGTAGAAATTACGTTTGTTGCAAACTTAAAAGCGTACAGATAAGATCTTACACGATATATCTTGCCACATAATATATTCACATATTTTTTGTGAAATCAGTGTTTAAATGGTCTTCCACACCAAGTCACCCCAAATATATTTTGTAACTGTCAGGATATTTAGACGACATATGTTACTATGTCTCATTATAAATCTTTTGAATGTTCTGAGTTAATTTAGATTCTGTTTTTGTTTTGTCGTTGCCATCATAGTTACCTATAGGATCTATGTAAAGATATTCACTAACGCTCATCCAAATACCATTAAGTGACATGCTCTATTATTAAACTTAGTGTGTCTCGTATAGAATTAAAGCTTCATGCACAGTTTCTAGACAATAAGTCAGTTTGTTTTCGAGATATCGTGTAGACAGACAGATATCAATGATATCTTTCCAGCCTCTCATGTGCCAGGCTTCATTACAACTCAGCTAAACACTAAATCGTATGTACTATTCTTATATTAATAGAAACAACGTACACTAACTTTTAATAATTTTTACCCTTTTGGTTTATAACGTTTGAAATTTATAACTAATTTAATGCAATAACTAAGCAGTGGAATTGTATTATGCTTAGTATAGAACAAGAAAGTGAAATTGGTTTTTCATGTGAAGAAAATGTTTCTATAAAACTTGATCGACGATGGTAAAACATTCATCGCTATAAGCGAATAAAAGGTTTTTTAAGAGTTGGTATTCTCTTTTAAGAGAATGACTCTTCGCTGAAAAACCAAACACCACACGACGCTAATCTTAACTATTTCTTTCCTCTGAGCTATAAAACGTGAAAACAAAAGACATCCGACAATACAAGCTCCAAGTCACGAAACCAATACCGGAAATAGTCAGGTTTCATTCGTTCTTCACAATCGCGCCCACTCTATTGTAAGCTTATATTGAATATATCTGCCCTTTTAGAACGTTAAATGTTCTCATTCAGTATCGAAAATTGATATCGATGGATTTTAATAGACACACCAATTAAATGTATTTTAAACTTTAAAAATAATATGCACATTTTTCTAAAAAAAAACCTTCTGCACGCAGTCCTGTACTGTTTATAATAAACCATTATTTAAGACCTGTACCTACAATTAACGTTACTTACTATAAATATCAAACAATTAAATAAATTATAATTATTACTCTTTACAGTAAAAAGACTTGTATAAAATATAAAGTTTTGGGGATCCTAATATAATTATAAAAATAACGGGGTTATGAATTACACACAATGTATCAAAGCAATTCAATTCAAAATAAGTTCAATTTTGTATAAACTTGATTGAATGTAGATATAACCATATACAGTACTTAGGAATAAAAGTTATATTACATCTGTGACTCATTTATAATGTCTATATAGTGACATGTACATGTATTCGTGACGAAATATATCAATGTAATAATTATTATAATGTACATTATTTATCGGTTTAAAAGTAGTAAACATTTGAATTCTAAAACGCATAAATATATCGTATTTTAATTCACAAATATAATAAAATTTTAAGTTATGGTAGATAAAAATACACTATAGAAAAAATAAAAGCAATTCACGTTTTTGTCACTTTAAAAATTGTTATATAAGTTATTATATACTATAAGGCCACAATATACTCTATTACTACCCATCTATGTTATAAAAATGTTAATGTGGTTGCATTTATGGTACTTTTTTGGCATCCTACGTTTATATTGGCTAAAGGGTAAGCACTTATGATATGATTAAGGAAATATTTCCTAGACTTCAGTCTAAGGAAACAAGCGAGCAAAGTAAGTTTGTGTCCACGGGAATTTTGTTTCAAAATATGCAGAAGATACCACATTTTTTACGGTTCAACGAATATTTTTTTGCAGCGACAAGAGATGGTTATAAAAATATCCAGGGTGAGTGAAATAATTATTTTTTTATTTTTACTCAAACAAAAAGGAACATCTAATTTCAGAACTGCTAAATATGCTAGTTTGCATACAATCTTTGGTGACTGTGTCCATGATCTTGGCAAGTAATTTTACTAAATATTTCACAGTATTAGTCTTAGTAAAACCCTTGTATTGCCATTATTATAGGTCAATAACGTGATATGTTAAATTAAAACAAGTTTACTAATATACTTACTTATGATTTGTAAAAAGGTGTATATCACAATGGTGAATAACATTTTCGAAACCATTCACAAAAATGTTTCAGCATAGGTTAGGTTAGGTCAGAATTTAAATAATTCTGAAGATAACTACTTGGCACAGAAATACGTTTCAAAGTGTAGGAATATTATAGTACACAGTAATATGCCTGAATACTATTATTTTTCAAAAAATACTGGTTATTAATTCTTACTCAAATCCAAGGGTGGTAGGCAAGTGGTGTGTCAATAATCGAAGCGGAGTAAATGTCAGTAAGTATTTTCATGTTACTTATAATTTTGAGTGTAATTATTTTTAAGTTTAATGAAATTGTTGATTTCCATACATATATGTGAAGTTTATGTAAAACGTCAGTGTTTTTATGCTTTGATCCATCATTTTCAAAAGGTAGGCTACAATATCTTTTCAAATCATACTCCACCAAATGCTTCTGGCAGCTACAGCTTTAAAAACACCTTATGTCAGACATAAAAATGTTACAGGCTTACATTTCTTTTGTGTTGTGATACGCCTTGCTCCTTAAATTGATGAATAGTTAAAAATATTACCTGTGTGTGATTTATTGGATTTGCATAATTCTGTGTTTTCATCGTTCTTAACTTCCTCCTATTATAGTATAGGACAACTCGTATGACCCATCCTGCGTAAGTATGACTTATGGAAAGCAAGGTCATACACAGTATTAAAGCTGTTATGCGCGAGCTTTTGCATATCTTCTAGGGCTTAAACTTAAAGTACTGAAGCAGCAAACCAGTAGATTAGGAGCTTAATTACCCCTATTGCTTTGATGTCTCAGTTATAATATGATTATACAGAACGTGGACATTACCAGTCATTGTTTGAACGCCATTTTAAGAGTGTACTTAGTCAGCACAAAAGGTTTATGTTGAACTACTTTACTTCCAGTACGTGCTATTTCAGCATATGATCATGGTAATAGTGTTTAACAAGTGAACCCCTCCATGATGTGAAAATGAGTGCTAATATTTTTAGGGATAAACAGGGGAAGTAACTGACCTAATAGTCCTTTTATGTTAGTTTAACTTAGTACCATATATCCTCTATAATTTATATTCTGACACATTAAATTAATTATTATATTTTTATACATATTTGGTTCAGATTTAAATCCCATTTGACTCTTTCCACTGAATGCACGATGCGGCATGAAATATTTAACTAATAGCAGTTACCATGAATAATTTTAACACTGGAATTTACTAAAATCTCAAAGTATATATTTAACAACTAATGCTTTTTATACACATAAAAAAACATCAAAACCCCCTCTACTATACATATGAGGCAATGGTGCTGCTTTACAACTGTGTAGGTAACAGATTAAAATGTCAGTGTCGCAGAAAAATCTATTTTAAGAATGATTAGAGTAAATATACGAAAGAGGCGAAAAAGGTGTATACACAGTAGTAAAAACACAATAACACTGACTGACATAAGAAAACCTCCAAAACTACAGAATTAATTAGAGTACTAAGAAGATTTATAAGTTTGAATACCATCCTAAGGCCATACCTTCTTTTAAGAGCTATTGCATTTATAAATAAACGTACACACCGTGCTGCAATTTGTATGTGAAGCAAATGTATACGTCTTTATGAATGTTTATGAGATAACATCCTATCTTCGATTTAGTTTGTTATGGTTTGATAACACATCCATAGGTTGCTTAGTTAACAGCTGTTTAATTTTTCCAAAATATCTTAATTTTAATAGTTACGATAAACAAAACCTTTGCAATTTCCAAGAGCGTGGAAATATTTTTCGTGAGAATAAGTTACCATAATATACTTAGTATCAATAATAGTTGTTTGCATGATATTAGAATCTGTTTGGGTAATTCTATCTACGTTAAAATTAGATGGATCTTAAAGCATGGATAAAGGGGAGCAACATACTCATTAGGTATGGCCACATCATTCAATGTTAATCAATTTTTTCATCTGTCATAAGATAACTAGAGCCCGAGACCCAAAATTAATAAATACATTAGTAAGCAGTTGAAGTATTATATAGAGGTACACTTGCATCCACTGTTATATTAACTGACACTTCAAACTAGTTTTACATCTGAGGCTAGACTGTCAAACTTCTGGATCCTTAAGGGTCAATTAGATTACTGAGTGGTATGTCCATATCTATAAATACTCTTTTGATTATTTTTTATACGAACTGATCATTGGCGATAATGACATTTAAGTGTTATTAGTTACCTACTGCTGCACTTGACAATCACTTTTAGCACAAACAACAACTGCCTGTGAACGTGATTAACTTCAGATGTGTTGGAATCCATTGTCTGAGAATTTGCGTTGTATTCGTTATACAGAAATTAACTGACGTTGACATTGAACTGGGCTCTGTCAGTGGGCTGTCAGACAGCTGTCCGTGGCAAGTAAATTAGTACATCTCTTGTTCATTACTGACAAGTGCACTTGGCAAGCAATATTACAGCAACCAGCACCTGTCAATTAGTAACCTCTGTCATCAAATGATCAGACATTTCTAATCTTCAAGCTTCATATTTAAATCCGAAGTTTAGCTGATTCCTAAACATTTTCTAGATTGGAACACAAGTTTATTAAGATTGTAATTGACAAATTAGCAATTCCCAATAACCTTAAATAAGAACTCAAGTCATCAATAAACTCATTACTTAAATGCTCGTAGTATAAATAGTTGGTATTTTATAATTGGTGTAAAAGGAAGTATAAAATGCTGATTTTTGAGATCAAATGATTTTTGAATACCTTTTTTCGTATCCTCTAACTAGATAGAATTTTTAAAGAACGCTAGGAAATTCAGGCCCACCGCTATAATATTATATACAACAATAAACAATATTATGGATGCGAGTAAATATGTCGTATTCAAATAAGTAGGGGTTGTGATATAACATAGTGCAATAAAAGCTCTCATGGAGTAACTTCATAAATTCTTAGAGTTACCTTTACTACTGGCTAGCAATCCCTAAATACAGTATTCATACTTACAAATAAGAACATTGCTAGGAAAAAGAGGCCACTAATCAATATTTTATTTAGGCTATTAACATCGTTATGTAGGTCATATACTTATTTTACATCTTAACGTTTCCTTCGTTATTCCTTTCATCACCCTCATAAAGAGCAGTTGTTGGAGTGCACTTCGCTCTTTGAAAGGATTTCTTCACTCTAGTCAATTCTAGCTCTTTACATCTCTTTCTATTCAGCTGACAGTTCCATTATGAATTAAGTATATTTTATTCATTATATTGAATGACTCCTTCGTAATTAAATTATTAATAATGGTTAGTGTTTCTGGCACAAGAAATTTTAAAGATACGAATATATTTTCTTTAAGTCAATTAAGTATTCAACACACACGTTTTAGTGTTTTCCCCTTTAAAATAACGGATTTTCTTGTATTTAAACAAAAGATGACTATATAAAATTATATCATCACTAATATACGATAATTATCGACCTACGAAGTGGGTAATAATCATTATTTATATTTTATGAAACGTGAAAATGTTATATTCAATTTATTTTCTTGAATTTGTATTGGAAATACATTAAAAGATATAGTTTCATTTGGTGTTATTAACTTATTGTGAATGTAAACTCTATATTGATATACATAATAAAGGTATACAAAGTTTTCAACTTTCTTGTAGTAAGATATGTTTTATAAAACTCATTGTAATAAAAAAGGAAGTTGCAATAAAAATTGTAAAACTGACTCAGTAACAAAAGGATCTGAATAAGACCAATTATTGTGTTATTTACATTGTCACAAACAAATTAGCTTACTCAGTAGAATGATGAAACAGGTTCCATGGTGACAGATAATTTCTCAAATCTTATCAAGGCCGAGCAAGGACTAGGTTTTTGCTAAGTATTAAGTAGCTCCACCTTCATCTGACAAATTAAATGTATAGTAAATTGAAACACATTAGGTTTTGGTTATTTCCCATATTCTGTTATGATGCAGGTTCAAATTTGAACTGTAATTAGTAATACTAAAATTAATAATTCTACACAAGTTATTTAAAAAAAACGACGAAATTCAAATGTAAGGTAAGCCTTACTATCCAAATAAAATTATAAAAAACACAAGTACAGTAAAGTTGTTAAATAATGTTTCTTTTATGCAATGATCGGATACTTATTTTAGACTTTTTATTTTAAAATCATCACTAAATTTAATTTAATAAGAACAATTTTACTTGGCTTACTTATTCTGTTACGGTTTAAGGAGGCAAACTGTGTACCAAGTATAGCTTGTAAATCTGGGACTGTTTTTTGGTTTATTTAGGTAATTATCTATAAAGGTAACATACGACTAAACTTATTAAAATAAGTTTATATGAACTAAGGATACATTTTCCCAGTTATTAGTTCGTTTTTCTTTGCAACTATATTAATATTATTCCAGTTAGTATTCTCCAAAATTAAGAGAATGTATTAATCTAAAAATGTTATGCCACGCGTCAATGTGGCCAGCGCTATCAGGCCTATGAGACCACTTAGCTTTTTAAAGAGACAACTATTCAAATTCTCCAATATATAATAAATACAGGTATACTATAAATAACCGTTAAATAATGTCCAATAAAACAAGGCAGTTTCAAATATTCTAGTTTTGGTACTCATGCACCGAAATCTTTTGAGAAAACGCCCATGATTACAGTAACAATAACTGAATCTCATAATAGGTTTAGTCCTAAACATGGAAATTATTATTTAAAAAAATTAAATATTTCAGGACTGTTATGTAAAAAATATATAATTTACAATAAAATAGTACGTACTTATATTTTTTGTCCAATACGGATCTAAACAGAAGATATATTTTACTAAAGAAATATTATATATATATATATATATATATATATATATATATATATATATATTATTTTATATATATATATTATATATAATATATATATATATATATATATATATATATATATATATATATATATATATATATAAAACTGTTTATGAAGGAAAAGGTAATTTTAGTTTACTGCCCTCATTTTTGGATCATGTTCTTATTAAAGATAAATTTGAAAATATCCCAGTTTTTTAATCTAAAACATCTGCTAAATGTCGAAATAGATAGCTTACATTGTTCCAAATAATTTTTTACTGAAACTATCATGAACTGCGTATTTACATATTACGAAAAATTTGCTGCATATATTATAATATATAAATTTAAATGAAACGTCTTAAAGTTATTATTGACCACAAGCAGTTCACAGTGTTATTTTTGGATTTCCCAAGTAATTTTTATATTATAGATTTTACTTTTGATACTGCAATTGGAAAAGTTAATAGTAGGCCAAACTACCAACTAGCCCCTAGTTGCGGTGGGGAGGGTTGGGTGGTTGGTGGTAGTTGGTGGGGGGGGTTGGTACTAGGTTACTATGGTATGGCCAATGCTCCATTGGTTATAGCTGTCATATACTAGTACTGTACCGACAATATACCAGGCCTCTCTATTGTATTTCCATCATCCTTAGTTTAATGCAAATTAAGTATATTTGTTTGACGAAATATGTGTTGGTAAAATTTAAATAAATGCCACTTTACTAAACAAAAGTCTTATTTGTGTGAATTACGATTGAATTTCTTTAGTTTAACCATAATATTACGTTGTTTTTTGTTCATTTTCGATTGAAACTAACGCCCATAACGGGTACACGTTACGTACAAACAAAACAAACGTGGTTTAGTAATAAAGATTCATTTAAAGTAATAAAGAAGATCAAATCATGTTATCAGCTTACTAATTAGGATTAGAATGTTATCACATTTTAGAAAAGCAGATATTCAACTAAGTGATTTACTTTTTATATCACAGTTTTAACTGTCTGTTAATTAGGCTTTAGTCAGCGACGTATTAGTGTTTAAACACTGATTACTAAGACACGTCATCTAGAAAGCTCAGTGATTTAGCAAATGCATGTCTTTTGTCCGTGTTCATTACTTATGAATTATTCATCGTGCGATCTCCGTAAATTAAATTTTTGCAGACGACTTTATTTGCTTTTCTTGCTTAAATAAATGTCTCGGCTTTTGCCTTAACTTCACCAATTAGAAATTCAAACCACGCTCAGCAATTATTCTCTTCTAATTAAAACATCCCTGATCCATTCTCTAAATGCGTTTGCAGAAATTTTTTAGCGTGATATAACAACACGATACGTAATATTAATAACTAATCTATATGTTCCATTATAAACATACAACATTTTTATGTTTTATTTATGTTACAGAATCCATGCATATAAAAAAGAATATTGTTTTAAACCTGTATCAGTCCTAATAATAAACTATGTGGGAGGAGTCAACGCATCTCTATGTCTACATGGCTTCAGTAGACATAAACTAGTTTAAATTATTTACCATGTTATTAAAACAACTTATATACTAGCTAGTTTATAATATAAATACAATGACTATATAGCTTGAGTGTTAGCGAAGCCCTTGTGGGGCTTCAAGAATTTAGTTTTAGCTGGCTGTCTCACTATCTGACTTTCCCCTTAGAGTTTTGGAAACTAACGTATCCATTAACTTCATGTTCTGCATAAAGCTTCATTTCTATAAGCAACACTGGGGTCAATGAATGGCTCACGTCCCTACATGGAATTTGGCTGAGCTACATTCTTGAAAACCCTAGGAGTATGCTCAATTTAAAATTGTATTTCTTACGAGGGGAAGTAGCATCGGTTTAATAGTGTGTCGATGTTTCGATTTCCTCATCAAAAAATAAATTTAAACAAAGTTAACGTGTTATGCCCGCTTGCTGTATTTTTGATTCCATCCTAGATTCATTATTATGTGTAGCAAGTATACTACATCTTTTAAAACGTACATCTTACGGCGGGAGTTAAATTAAATTCAAGCACAATAAGAAAGATACCTTTATTAGATGACACATAATGAATTATACATTTTGGTGAAACTTGTGCAACACAGTACACACAATTACTACTTTAACTTTTTGGTAGTAGTGATCTTTTATCAAATATTATAGGTTACTTGACTCATACTAGGGTTTCTAAATATATTTTAGATTGCTTATGCAAGAGGAGTGAATGAAAAAGTAAAAATCATTGAATCGAATTTGTGGAGGGATTTCTAGTGTTACGTTTATAATTCCAGCCCTGATTGAGAAATGTGCATTTAATCCCTAACTGAGAAATTAATTTTATATATACATTTAATATAACATAAATTATAATACATATTATAACATCTATGACAAGTTCTTGCAAAATGAATTAGCAAATCGCTTAATGTTCGAGATTTGTTCAATAAAAGCATAATGAAATTACATTATTAAGGACAATATTATTAATATAACATTATAAACATGTTATATGGATAATAAGCATAAGCATCTTAAACCATAAGCAAACGTCATACAGACAGTCTCCAGGTAATCTGATAACTGACGTGAGTATGTGGTAGCTATCTTATGCGTAATGTGATTGGATCAAAGGTCTTGATTACGTTTGAGGCTCTATGGAAACCTCTTACTCGACATCCTCGAGCATTGATTAACACTCCAGGAGCTGAGTGTTTCCTGTTAGCGCTCAAGTGTTACGATAATCTCTTATAATGAACTAACAATTTATAATGACTATTAATCTTAAATTACAAGTGTCTTCATCTGTTTCTTATATAAATTTGTCTTTATAGAATATAGATATAAATGAACTCAATAAAGCCGGAAATTGCATAACTATAGTCAACAAGTAAGATGCTAAATGAACCTAATGGTTATACAATTACAGAAAATCACACATGCCATTAGTATATTTACTATGTGGTTTTATAATACAACATATAGTAAATTAGAAAATACTATAATTTATTTAAATATAATTATAAGTATATAACAATGAACTTCAAATGGATCTAATTAAGATTTCTCTAGCAGTGCTTATAACGTACGTTCCAACATTAAACTTGGAAAACAATGGTCGTCTTCATGCAAGTATTTTTCGTTTATTTAACTTTGGTTTAATTGCTATCAAGTTTTTCGTTAATGCAACGTAGTTGTCTTTAAAGTTTTCTTTCGGATTTTCCAATAGATAGTTTTATATTATTCGTTTCTTAAGACTTTCAAATTGGTTATTTCCAGAATCTTCTTCAAGGAAATTTTATCTTGTTTAGGAAAAGTCTTCGTAAGACATCACTTATGACATCTGCTGAACTATAAATATCAAGAAGAAGCTTGCAAAGAATGTTAAAGCAAATAAAGTTGTAAGTCATACCGTCCATCTTTACTCGAAGCACTTTATGAGGATGATTCCGATAGGCGATTGAAATTCTGTGAGGCAATAATTATCCGCTCAGAGGCTGATCCAAATTTCTTGCGATACATTTTGTTGTGTGATTGGGCATGTTTCAAACTAAATGGGCGCGTTAATCAGCATAACTGCTTGTACTAGTTGGGTGTAAATCCTCATAACGTAATCAAAGCAGAAATTAATGTGTCCGGTGTTATGGTATGGGGAGGTATTTCGAGTACTGCACAGATTGGTCCTTATTTTCTACAATCAAATGTTATTCAGTAAGGTACTTACGGTTGCTACAAGAAGTATTAGTTCCCGAGGTCAGAAACAATTCTGCTTTCAATATTCATTAGCTTATCTGGCAACAAGATGGTGCCCAAGCGCATTTCGGTATCCAAGTTCGAGATTTTTTTAAACAACTCATTGTATGAATAAATTAGTCGCCGTCGTTCAACCCCATATGATTTTTCACTGTGGTGTATTATACAGGAAACTTTACGTGGTTAAAAACAGCAAAATCTTAATTAACTCAGAAACTTAATTAGAAATGCATTTGAACTTGTTAAGAACGATATAAGTTTATTGCTAAAAAAGTGTAGTTTTGTTCTGAGATGTTTTATGAGGTGTATACAAAATTAAGGTGGACATTTCGAACAACTGCTATAACATTATATGGAAATATGTTAATAATTTGATATAGTGACTTTTTTATTGACTAATAGTGTTTTATTCAATAAACTTATAACGACTTTAAAGTTCTCTTCTGGCGAAATTGACAAATGCGCCACCCCTGAAGTGCTAATTACATCAGTCTGGGGTTTCTTTACAATTTAATTATTGAAAAAGTATTTATTAAATATATTAAACTTATGTTTGAACAAAGAAAGATTCTCCAGGCAACTGGTATTAAAAATCTAATTTTATGTGGGTTCTCGTCTTTTAGTTGAGTACAATTTACTAGAACCCAGAAGTACGTCAAACTTCATGTAGTAACAGTCTTCGCTAAGATTGCAATAAACTAGAGATTTCTTGTGGAAATACAGAAGAAAAAGAATAAAAAGATGTGATAAAATTAATATATTAAATTTTTCACGAGATAACTTGCCATATGATACAATCATATTGTATACATATAATTGGATATGTATGTCTGTGTGTGTGTATATTTTGTTACTCGTAATTTTATGTATCTTATATAATCTTAAGTATAAACCCTCTCTATTTCTAACATATCCAAAACAGCAGCAAATATATCTCGTCGGATTGTGCAATGACCTGTTTTCCAGGTATCGCTAAGGGTCTGTTACACTTTTGAGTGCCGAATACGATTATCTTCGTGCTGTTTATATCGACCGGTGATGTATAGTGTATATGTACAGTAACAAACTGGAAAGCTATTAGAAAAATTAAGTTTAATTATCATTTAATACTACAACTTGAATTGACCTTAGTAGTTAACACAAATTCTTTTATCATGTTTAGTCTTGTCCCTTATGTATTCAGACAGCTCATAAGATTTATGCTGAAATTGGTAAAATTCTTCAAACTTTTAAATTACGAGTAGATTGGTTTTATCTGGGTGTCAAGCAATGTTGACAGCCAAATTATAAATATTCATACTAAATCTCAAATATGTCTATTTTATATAGAGTGAAAAATAATTATTTACTACTTATTACGGTTAAGACCATCAATGAACCAGATTACTTGATAGTATGTTTGGTAATCTGAGTACAGGTAGCTAGTGTTGACATACAAATATGTACAGGCCTTACAATCTAAAAACGAGGACCCACTTTCCACTATATAAGTATAGAACATATTTCTCCTTTAAATTTATAAAATAAAGATTCTTATGAAAGGATTATATCAACATCCGCGCCAGATTGGTAATACCCATTTTAGTTAAGCCAAAAAACTGCTAATAACTACTAGACGAATCTGTAGATTGTTACCAGAGGCTGATGTAATAATTATTTACTATGTGGTTGTTCATTATAATAATATTACATTACATAAATAAATCCTAGAGAATTATTATTTTTAGATTTTTTAAGCGTTTTGATATCCTCTCACTTCCACTTAATCCAAAACTAGCGTAGTTAGCAATCAAGTTCAGTCTAACGTAACATTTCTGTACCATTTAAAAATCCAGGATGTGTTGTGTACTTACAATGCAAATAAACTTCTGGTTAATGAACAATTAGATTTGTAATCGGGACAATTCGCTGCATTTGCATGTTATCTTTCACTGCAGTCTCCGCAGGTTTGTCGTGCCATGTAAGGTCCTTATAGAGCCTATGCATTACAATCCTGTCTTGTTTTCTTTCCTTCACTGTATTCGTACCGTGCTACTTAAAATGAGTGAAGCCAATTTTGAGTAATATTAGCATTAGCTTTATTGTCTACTGAGTCTGGTTCTATGGCATTTTGTAACTAACAAACTAACACTCTCATTTAATGAAATCTTTTAATTTATAACGAAAGCCACTTTTCTTTACCTGTAATAAATGTTTAATTGCAATGTATAGTCGGGTCAAGTTGTGAGCATAGCAATAATAACAAAATTGTTCAAAATAATAAATTTTTACTTTTGAACTTTAAAAGTAACTTAAGTTTTACCCTCCTGCGCTTTGTATATTAATTTACATATATTTAAGACGAATAATACACGTTGGGAAGTGCCCCTATTACTTTAGAAACCTAATTAAGCTTTTATATAATAATAATAATAATAATAATAATAATAATTTATTTTTCTCAAAATACATTACAGAATTGTACAGAAACCCATGTTTACATCCAATATTACCATAATATTTACTAATGTACAATAGAAATACAAATATAAAATATACGTTCTAATAGGAGAAAATAACTAACCTCCAAGGCAAAGCCTGTGTGGAGAGGAAATTAACACAAAATTTTTCCTAGAGTGATGGCTAAATCTTCTATTTAACATAAAATATATAGATCCAAACTTTAACTACTATATGTATAATACATTTAACTAATATATAAATCTCACAAAGTTGTTACTAGTGGAAAATTAGGAGCCTATAAGTTTCATATAATACAATTTAATTATGGCAATAAGCCAACAAAAAGCATAAAATGTTACAGAAAAAGAAAAGAATCTCAACAGAATTTAAAAAATGATTACTTAAAAGATTTTCTTGAAACTTAAACATAAACACACAAGAGGAATTACAAAAAAGTCCTTGAATTTCCACATACAATTTCGTTATGACATACACAAAAACCTGAACAAAAAAAATCCAAAATTGGCAACTTATTGAAATTTGGCATTGCTGTACATATACCTAATCTATTAATTAATTCTATTACAACTTAAATACATGGAAAAAACACATGGTAAAATACACACACACATCATAACCGAACCAATTTACTATTTACTAGCAAAATAGAAAAATAAAAAGCTATGTTACCTTTCTAGCTATTTACAAGTAATAATTCATCAATATTTTCTATGCTTAAAAGCCCAAGACCTCAATCTAGAATTGAAGAAGGTTAAAGAGTTGGCATTACGAATTGAAATGGGTAATTGGTTAAAAATTCTTGGAGCTAGGAAGCTGTAAGTTTTAGTAAAATAGGTATTAGCTGGTCTAGGCACATACACATCTCTTGCATTACGTAATTTCGTCTTATACACATTCAAGTGCGTATTGTTTCTACTACGATTAAAAAACAACCTTAGTACTTTATAAACATACATATGTCTCAAGGGTAAAATTTTTAATTGACAAAATAACGGAAAAGGTCGGATCTGTTTTGTTTTTTTTCAAAATTAATCTGATGAATTGTTTTTGAGAAATAAATAATGTTTTAGTACTTGTTACATAAGTTCCCCCCCCCAGCAAGAGATTCCGTACTCTAATCGGCTGTGTACCAATGAAAAATACAACATTCTCAATAGATCATCATTACATATATTTCTTAGGAAAAAGAAAAAGCCGCAGGACATTATTTAAGTTTTTGTTTTAGATTAAAAAATATGGGTTTTCCATGTTAGTTCTGAATCCAAAGTTAGACCTAAATACTTGACACTCTCTGCAGGTTTTACCTCTACACAGTTAGTGCTGCACGTTCTACAGCTGCAAATATAAGCAATGCATTTTGAAATAATTTTAATTGGAAAAATCTACTTTCCCCCGTAAATTAAAATTTATGTAATTTTGTTTTCGTAGGACTTAAAACCAAATGTTTTTTTGTAAACCAACCATTGAATAACTTAGATGAAAAACATAAAACCAATATTTAAGACTTTTTTTATTGATTTGTGAGGCCTTTCAACAGCGAGGCTGTCCTTCTTCAGACACATCACAAAAGTGGTGTTAGCTAATAAGTAGTTTTTTAAAACACAATAGCAACATAAAATAACTATAACATAACTAATATTTGAACAGATAAAGTCCAATTATTACATTACTCACAGTTTCACCAGGTCTGCTTGGCATGTCACAGTTGACACTGGGCCATTGTCTTCTTTTCTTAAAAAATATTTTTCCCACCCCTCACCCACAACCACTTGTAATGTTTCTGGAGCTTTACCTCTCTCGCCATGGCAAGCAATCTCCTTCTAGCCGGTGATAAGGATTCATTAATATAGACTGGGATATCTGACTGCATTCCCAGATGCCATAGGTAGAAAGCTTCTTTCCCTTTCCTCTTTTGCAACATATTTTCAGCATCTATTTTTCTCACAAACTTAAATTATGATGCCTGGGGGCCTATCTGAACCTGCCTTTTTTTGCGTAACAAATGACAGTTGTCAATCATTTGGTCAGTTATCTCCATACCAAGAGCTTGGCCTACAGATTTTACATGATCCATAACATCATTATCAGTTTCAGGTATCCCATGAATCTCAACACAGTTTTTTCTAGAGTATTGTTCCATTTCATCGACTTTATTTTCTAAAATAGAGACTCTATCTTTTAGTTTACTGTTTTCTGCTGCTGCAAGAGTGTCAATTAGTTTCAAATAGTCATCTACTTTTCTTATTGTTTTGTTTTACTGCCTCTGTGTTGTCATCAATCTTACTGTTCAATAATTCATAGGAGACATTTAAAATCATTAAGGCGAATTTTTGTACTCACTTTTAAGATCTTCAATAGCTTTGATAACATCTTGCAGTGAAAGATTTCCTTCTGTAGCCTGCGACTCCAGCCGTAGACTGCTGCGCCTAGTTTACTGCACAAGGCTCACACCTCCACACAATATTTTTTCACTTGCTAGATATTCAATGTCTGCTTTGCTTAGCCTGACACAAGACCCATGAAAGTCTTGATTACAATCAGCACACGAAACTTTGAGCCTTTTTCCTAGCGGATGGTTTGCAAACTTTACAATTGGACATTGTAGGTTAGCTTGTATAGGTTAGGTTTATAGGTTAGGTTGTACGGCACAAGCAGGTTACACAAGTTGAAAGTATCTTTCACTTCAAAAAACTTTATAAATACTACTTAGATATAGGCTCCTAAAGCTATTATTACTCACTATGTATCATTAAAATGTAATATATCCACAACAAACATTAAAGTTTGGAAGAGCCAAATCACAGTACGTCTGCACTGCTCAGCCACTGCCATCTGAATTGTTGTAGTGTTCAAACATGAATGATACCTGTTTAGTAGATGTGACATAATATATTATAAATTAATTTATATATCAAATCTGCGATTCTAGACTATTGAATAGTAACCAATAAAAAGTTAATTGATTAGAAGTGATAAAATATTTTCAACTGGATAATTTTGCTAACATTTCAAACATAAGAGTACCCAAAAATTAGTTGTTTATTACACTCATACAAATTGTGTAAATTAATTAAGTGTATATTAGTTATGGCCCTTCGTTGGGTTTACATAAAGGAATATTTGGAGAGTGATTATTATAGTAGTACCTGAAATAGTTAAATATCGCTAGATAAAACCTCTAAGGTGTATTGCAATATAGGGTAAACAATTTATGCCATGCATTTTTTATATGCTGTCTCGTGCACATGAAAGTCGCCCACGGCAGCCTCCTCGCATCAAACGTTTCTTCATAAACACATAGCTTCTCTTACAGAGATAAGAATGACAGATATAAAATATTTCTATTTCTTTTTAAATCTATTTACCTTTAGTAAAAAAGGTTCGTTGGCCTGAACGTAATAGATACCAACAAAAGGTAGCCATGGTAGGAAGGGTTGAGTCAATTCGAATGTTGTATAAAAGGAAGAGTGAATAGAAGCTTGATTCAACATTCGAATTAGATTCTGTAAATTTTTCATTGAGCTAAAATGTCTTAATATACAGAATACACATGTATTATATAATGAGTTAATGTCTTCAAAATTATTAAGTTATAGTAAATTTATAAATATTTTATTCATAGTTAATATATTTCATGCTATGAAGAAATGCCAACTCTCCATGTTATTACATTCATGTCATTACTGCATACGGCTAGTAAACCAGAGATCACCATCTATCTCGATATGGATATGTCTAATTCATAGCAATCACGTCATCTATAACCTATATGTTCTCACTAGATTCGGGAACATACCTGAAATATTCATAATTTACACTATTTTTATTGATCCCATATCTTGTGTGAAATAATAATAATCATGTTAATATTTTGTCAATGTAAACTGCGTAAACCCACTAATAAGAAACGATACGTCTACAAGAAGAATGAAACATCAAACACAACGTGTTATGTCAAAAATTGATAAATATTATTAAGGGTAAGGTTAAGATACATCATTTGTTTACCCTAACATATACAAGTACCTGAAGACGGTATCTTGAAATCCTAAAAGTGTACTGCATCAATAGCAAACACAAAAGTGTTTAAATATGTAGTCTTAATAATTATCTTAAACACTTTTTGCGGCTATATTTCTAATAGTTTGTTAAATGTTATAAAAAATTTAATTTACATGATATAGCAATAAAAACTTTTATCCATAATTAAGGATATAATGACATTCATTATTATGACATCCTAACATTTTACATTTTCCCCTACTTAGATAAAAAAAATTTGTTCTTAGTTACGTGTAAAATTAAATCCACAATCGAACTGTAGATTTTTGTTGGAAACTAACATTCGTTTTACACTGATTTTGAAGGTCTTTAATAATCAAGGACTGATTTTTAAATTAAAACTCATTTAAAATAGAATTATATTGATTGAGAAACAACAATCGCTTGGTAAATCTGCTGATACCACCATCTACCAAAGGGTAGTGATTAGATCTAGTGCCGTATGAATATGTATAGATGTCTGCTAGCTAAGTGTTAGCCATGTTCTTGATATGACTGAAGAAGCTATTCACTTAGATAATTGATTGTTCAGTATGAATATTTATAGATCACTGCTGGCGGCACGCCAGCATTATTTTTGATCAAATATTGCGTAAATGTACAATACATGTAGCGTACTCGAATTTGCCTTCCTTGGACATTGTAGGACTTCATATTAACAGTAAGTAGCTGAAGAAGGAAAACGGAGGAACTGTGCACAAACATGATTCAGTGATTCACTCGTTCCATGTGTACATATTGAGATAGATATTTTAGATTCAAGGAATGAAGTGTTCAACAATGTCAGGGTTCAATCAACATTAATTTATTTACCTTAACCACTAAAAGTACCTAAAGATGGATTCTTCGAAACTGAAATGAACATTGTATCAATAAATAATAAATAAAGTGTTTAAATGTGTATTATTATTAGTTATAAATTATTTGTTTCGTTTGTTATTTAAGATTTATTTTCGGTTTTCAAACTAAGGCAACTGTGTAATAACTCTGTGGCTGTGTTACATGCATATAAACTATTGCTTAATAACTATTTATTTATAATACATGTAATTAAATGCTGTAAAAGATACTGCTTCACATTAGCTATTTATTTGTAGACGTAATTAAACTTTTTTACAGTAACTGCATAATTATAATAAGTGAGAATAACTTCTGTGCGATAACTTTCTAGTTTTCAGATATACTTAAATTGTGGTAAAACAAAAGTCTAGTTATAATAGACGAGATTAAACTACCGAAAAATAACTGCCTATTTATAATACATGTAATTAATCTGTTGTACAGTAACTGCCTAGGTTTAATACAATTAGTAACACCTTGTCTTGTTAGAAAACCGAATCATATTCATGCATCATGATATTACAACTAATTAATGTAATATTCTCCATTCAATTTAGGCCTATTGATTTTTAGAATGCGCAATAATAAGTGTGTACATATAAAACACTTAGTTTTACTTTCACTGCAGCTCTATTCTAAATGAACTTATAAGGTTTAATACCACACACAGTCTGAGGCAGTTAAATTTGTATAAATAAAACTACCTACATTCGTGACTTAAAGATAAATTAAATTTTTCTGCATTACTATTCTCCTACCAATGCAGGCTTGTAATTGATTTAAATCTACATTAGTAAAATAATTTCTTTTTTACTTTGTAGTCAGAGTATCGTAATTGACGTGTTAAAATTCAATAGGGTCAAATCATCCCAATTATTGCGATTTTATCTTGGTAATTTACTACACTATTTAACATACTTACCATGTCGTTATACAGTTTGTATACATGAATTTCAATATTTCTAGTCAATAAATATATAAAAATTATATTTCATTTTCGGCATACTCATTAAATATTAAAAAAGGAAAAATGTATAGGTTTTTACCATTTCGACCACTTTACAGATAAAAATATTATATAAATACCAGATTATACAGTTGTCTTTTCCTTGTTATAAAAAGTGTAAATTTCCAGCACAGAGGACACTGTGATGTACCCGCACAGGATTACTCTCCGTTATAACCCCTTACTCTACATTACTCAAATATACATGAACAAATAAGTAAATATGGTTTTATTATTTTTCTATAGTAAATATTGTTTTTTAGTGTTTTTAGTTATGGACATTTTATATATTTTTCATACTGTTACCCATATAGTGGTATAATACACAAAAACCTAAACATTTTTCATTTATTAAGTTTAATTAAGCGAGCCGCTGAGGAAAGAGAATTGTGATATATTTCTTGCTTCATAATATATATATGTGTGTATTCATACACGCACACACCTACTTTATGTATGCTATACTAATAAAATACGCTATTATTTAATAGACGGCGCACAGTGGTTCGTTGACGACGTCATTATGGTTCGTTTTAAGATATATTGCTTATTCTGTAATATACACGACGATCCAGAACGATAGTCCTTCGCAATTATTGTTCATTCGATTAAGACTGTTGATATGATAATCATGATTCCTTTACCTCCTCCAGTCCTGTAATAATATTCTTAAGAAGAGGGTTGTAGAGTTTTTCTATGAAATTCCACAGTTAAAAAGTGGGTTATACGTTAGAAAAGGAATATTAGCAAATATTATACATTCAATATTATGTAAAATTGTTCATATATAAAATGAAAACCCTATTATGAAGACGGTAATTCACACTAGTTATCAATTTATATACTAAAATTATACTTGTTACCATCATTACTAACAGAAAAAAGATGTTATTCAAAACTGTTCACGGAATTTTTTGAAATTTTTAATTTAAAAAATTTAGTATTAGAAAACTCACACATTATTTTGTTATAAGATTTGAAACTTTAATGCTATTTTAACCTTATTTAAAACATTTTCAAGATTCTAAGCCACAACTATACATTATAACTTATAAAGTGACGTTTTTTTTTAAGAACGTGGGATCTCATAGTTTATAAAAATAGAGAACACAAATAAAAATTTATATTACCATTATAAATATGTTTTACTACATAAATTTGTGATATCTTAATTATGGAATTACATAATTGTATTGAACTGGGTCAGATCTTCTGGCCATTTTATATTTCTCTAAAGAGGACAGTTTACATGTAAGCAGTGGCAACACTTATTAGCGAAACCACAAAATATTTTTTTGAGTGCTCAAACTATTCTAAGGTATTAATTGTAGTATCATGTATCGTTGTGCAAATGATCTACACTATATCTAATAATGGATAGGTTTTATAAAATTTTACAATGAAAATAAGTTATTTATTACAAATTTTGACAATAAATGTACAAAAGGAAGCTTTGCTGTTAAAAACTGTACATATTTTAAATAATAATGACAATTTAAAACAACGATAATTTCCCTCCTACTGTGTTTGATACTATTTAGACAAATTATGAAAATAATTCTGAAATTAAAAATCAAACCTTAAATTTCCTATAGTTTAGTACATATTTTAATGTTAATTAAGAAAAATAAGACCATAGTTTTAGTGGTATATCAAATATATGATGAGTAAATGCTGTATCACGTCAATCTGAGTAATTTTATAAGTAGAGATGTTTCATTTATAGAAAATGTGTAAGGCCACTCGTAAAAATCAGCAACAAAAAATTCTATAATAAAAAATAGGCAATTTTTTCTAAAATACGACGCTAAAATGTTTACCAGAAAATGTTCCTAAACACAAAAAAACTCGTTCTGCTTTTACATATAAGATTATTACACTGTGAAGAAAACTTAAATTTCGTTAATATACAAACCCTATAGTTAATTCAATTATGACTTCATATACTATAACGTAATTCAAAATACCTAGAGAAACGTAATCCCTTGTGTTTTAGTGGTTAAATTAAACTGCTCTGAATTGCATTCATTAATATATTTGGGTCATGAAAGTGTTTTATCAAAGAAAATCCTTGACTAGACTATTAGTAGAATTTCCAGTGGTTCCACCCAATGGACAATTCCAGTAAAAAAAGGGAGCAGCACACTTTTTTGACTCTCTATGTATTAAAAACCATAATAAAATTTTACCTTCTATAACATTATTCACAATTAATTACTTTTGTCCATCTAAAATTACCAAATACCCCATTGTGCGGTGTCAAAATGATGTAGTCGCGCCATACTAAAATCTGCCATTAATCCTGCGCCAATATTAAAACGGCTGTTTTATGTTACACTATGCTGCAATAACGCTACTACTGCAACATAACCCCATTTATGGTCTGGTAAATGATTGGTTTTATATAATACATTACCATTAACATTAACAGATCATGTGTTTCTATTTACGTAATGTGTTTCATATTATTAATGTACAGGAAGAACAAAACCTGACAGAACACAACTGAAACTAAACTCAAGTTCTCAATATCTGTAATGATGTCATTGTACATTTTATCACAAGTGGTCCCTCCCAACTTTTAGATTACAAAAGTTTTAAACTCGTCTATTAAGTTGTCCTCAGTTTTTAACCCTCAATTATTGTTTCTACACCTCAGATAATCACGGCTAATTTTATTGGGGAAAAAAAACTTTCTTGCTTAATACAATTTATATTAATATTACTTTATAATTAACTGACATATCACTTAACAACTCAAAAATTCTCTTAATTCGCTATTACGTCATGTGCGTCTGTTCTAGATCGCTTACACTTATTTATCATCAATTTCTTTTTACAAGAAATACATTTGATTTTATTTATCAATTAATTATACGTAAGTACCCAGGAATTAAGACCATTAGCATACCAAAAAGAGAATAGAAAAATTAATTTGTATACACACAATTTGGCACATATATTTTCACGTATTGCAAAGTGTCAAAAACGAGCTGAGCAGGTAATAACCACAATTTTAATTGTGTAATAGAGTTTATCTTTAATTTGCAAAGAATATTTATATAAATAATAATGCAGAATTTTATGTATATGTGGCTTACTTTTCTAATAAGTTTTTTAAAAGCAAAAATTACTTCATGTGTTACTTTTTTCATTTACCTATGCATTTTCATGTAAGAAATGTTTTAAATGATTTGAGACAAATCAATTAAAACATAATGTGTAATCAAACTATATCCAATTTTTACTGAGAATACAGCCCAGCTGCTTGTCACACGAGTACAGGTAAAAGGAAGATATTCTTGATTTCTCTTACTCGTGACTTATGCTTTGATCTTGCATCCGGTGCAGTGACAACACCTGGACTGTACTCCAAGCAGCTTTCGTGCATGTCCGAACCCTTTCTCTTCCCTTTTTATCTTCTTTCTGGTCTTTATTTTTGTCTATATTATTCCTCCCCCCCATACGAAAAAGAATACATTTTATCCCTTGAAAAATTATGTTATATCTTTTGTAACATTTAACAATGGAAAATGATCGAAACGCTGTTATCATTTCTAATCTTCCATCGTCAATAGGAAAATGTAAACAAGAATAATAGGTAGCCTTTTTACACCAAAACAATACAACTTATCAACCTGATTGTCCAGACCTATATTAAAAAGCATAAACCAGAATAGTAATTGTCCTACCATTAGCTTAGCCAAATAAAACTTACTGCCATGAATCGTCCAGATCACTGGGAAGATACATTACAAAGAGATTGTCTATCGGTGTAAAATGTACTTATAAGAAATCTGTTACTTGGTATATACTACTAGCAAGAAAATTAATCAATTCTAATTAGTGCATGTATAATTAAACTCCCTTTATGAATTATTTTCCAGTATTAACTTGTATTAACAAAGGATTTGATATAAATAAGCAAATGTTCTATAGCATATTATTTAAATGATTTGTATTGTCATTACTATCTCTTCTCTAAAATAAATGACTCTAAAACAAAGTTTATAATAGAGCGATGATCCTTTTTTTATTAAACCAGAGTATTTAATAGTTTATAAGAAAATTTAATAGGAGAGCTTATTAAAACATTATATATTAAGTATGTCTCTGATAGAAATGTTATGTGTAATAAATTAAAACTGTACTGCTGAAATTCTATGTGGTTCCTATTATTTATGTTTGTTTATTTCTAATTAAGTATAATAAACTTGAGTTTGTGTAACTTTTCACGTTCCGTTGGAATAAGATCCTGTAGTGATACCTTAAATACCCCTGAACAATTTTGATTCTTTAGAGCCAATAAAAGGGTCAAGCTTCATCAAGATAAAACACTGCAGTCCTAAAGTTACTACAAATTAACTCAATTTTCGTGTACTATATAGGAAAATAGCCGTATTTTTATTCATTTTTGTAGTTTTTGCAGTCGTAGAGAGGAATAAAATATCGTTTCGTCAAAGTCATAACAGTCTTTATGTTGACATGCCATGTAATGCACGTCGTAATTAATTACTTTCAAGACAAATACTATATAAACAGACAAAAATATATTTCCATCGATTATTAAGGTATAAAAAACTTACAAGTTTCTGTAATTGACAAATTTCTTGAGTAGGTGTCGCTTAACAGGTTTACCTGAGGTTAAATGCAATATTTCACGTCTAGAAGTTTTGTATTATTGCATACACAACGAAAGATAAACATGCGGAAAAGAAATATTTACTTACCCCAGCAAAAAAAAAAGGAATTGTGATATCTTACTGATTGATTGACTTCATCGACGTTCAGACAACTTCCATGTTTGTCATTCTTGTATACGTAGAAATTACGTTTGTTGCAAACTTAAAAGCCTACAGATAAGATCTTACATGATATATCTTGCCACATAATATATTCACATATTTTTTGTGAAATCAGTTTTTAAATGGTAAACTTCTTCCACACCAAGTCACCCCAAATATATTTTGTAACTGTCAGGATATTTAGACGACATATGTTACTATGTCTCATTATAAATCTTTTGAATGTTCTGAGTTGGTTAAGATTCTGTTTTTGTTTTGTCGTTGCCATCATAGTTACCTATAGGATCTATGTAAAGATATTCACTAACGCTCATCCAAATACCATTAAGTGACATGCTCTATTATTAAACTTAGTGTTTCTCGTATAGAATTAAAGCTTCATGCACAGTTTCTAGACAATAAGTCAGTTGGTTTTCGAGATATCGTGTAGACAGACAGATATCAATGATATTTTTCCAGCCTCTCATGTGCCAGGCTTCATTACAACTCAGCTAAACACTAAATCGTATTTACTATTCTTATATTAATAGAAACAACGTACACTAACTTGTAATAATTTGTACCCTTTTGGTTTATAACGTTTGAAATATATAACTAATTTAATGCAATAACTAAGCAGTGGAATTGTATTATGCTTAGTATAGAACAAGAAAGTGAAATTGGTTTTCATGCGAAGAAAATTTGTCTGTAAAACTTGATCGACGATGGTAAAACATTCATCACTATAAGCGAATAAAAGGTTTTTTAAGAGTTGGTATTCTCTTTTAAGAGAATGACTCTTCGCTGAAAAACCAAACACCACACGACGCTAATCTTAACTATTTCTTTCCTCTGAGCTATAAAACGAGAAAACAAAAGACATCCGACAATACAAGCTCCAAGTCACGAAACCAATACCGGAAATAGTCAGGTTTCATTCGTTCTTCACAATCGCACCCACTCTATTGTAAGCTCATATTGAATATATCTGCCCTTTTAGAACGTTAAAAGTTCTCATTCAGTATCGAAAATTGATATCGATGGATTTTAATAGCCACACCAATTAAATGTATATTAAACCTTAAAAATAATATGCACATTTTTTCTAAAAAGAACCTTCTGCACGCAGTCCTGTACTGTTTATAATAAACCATTATTTAAGACCTACCTACAATTAACGTTACTTACTATAAATATCAAACAATTAAATAAATTATAATGATTACTCTTTGCAGTAAAAAGACTTGTATAAAATATAAAGTTTTAGGGATCCTAATATAATTATAAAACTAACGGGGTTATGAATTACACACAATGTATCAAAGCAATTCAATTCAAAATAAGTTCAATTTTGTATAAACTTGATTGAATGTAGATATAACATTCATTACATATATAGTACTTAGGAATAAAAGTTATATTACATCTGTGACTCATTTATAATGTCTATATAGTAACATGTACATGTATTTGTGACGAAATATATTAATGTAATAATTATTATAATGTACATTATTTATCGGTTTAAAAGTAGTACACATTTGAATTCTAAAACGCATAAATATATCGTATTGTAATTCACAAATATAATAAAATTTTAAGTTATGGTAGATAAAAATACACTACAGAAAAAATAAAAGCAATTCACGTTTTTGTCACTTTAAAAATTGTTATATAAGTTATTATATACTATACGGCCAAGTTATTATATAATGTGGTTGCGTGTATGGTACTTTTTTGGCATACTACGTTTATATTGGCTAAAGGGAAACCCTAAAGGAGTAAGCACCTACGATATGATAAAGCAAATATTTCCTAGACCTCAATCTAAGGAAACAAGCGAGCAAAGTAAGTTTGTGTCCACGGGAATTTCGTCTCAAAATATGCAGAAGATACCATATTTTTCCGGTTCAACGTTTTTTTGCAGTGACAAGAGATGGTTATAAAAATATCCAGGGTGGGTGAAATATTTATTTTTTATTTTTACTCAAACAAAAAGGAACATTTTAATTTCAGAACTGCTAAATATGCTAGTTTGCGTACAATCTTTGGTGACTGTGTCCATGATCTTGGCAAGTAATTTTACTAAATATTTCACGGTATTAGTCTTAGTAAAGCCCTTGTATTGCCATTAGTATAGGTCAATAACGTGATATGCAAAATTAAAACAAGTATACTAATTAACTTACTTACGATTTGTAAAAAGGGGTATGTCACAATGGTGAATAACATTTTCGAAACCATTCACAAACTGTTTCAGCATAGGTTAGGTTAGGTCAGAATTTAAATAATTCTGAAAATAACTGCTTGGCACAGAAATACGTTTCAAAGTGTAGGAATATTATAGTACACAGTAATATGCCTGAATACTATTATTTTTCAAAAAATACTGGTTATTAGTTCTTACTTAAATCCATGGGTGGTAGGCAAGTGGTGTGTCAATAATCGAAGCGGAGTAAATGTCAGTAAGTATTTTCATGTTACTTATAATTTTGAGTGTAATTATTTTTAAGTTAAACGAAATTGTTGATTTCCATACATATATGTGAATTGTATGTAAAACTTCAATGTTTTTATGCTTTGATCCATCATTTTCAAACTGTAGGCTACAATATCTTTTCTAATCAAACTCCACCAAATGCTTCTGGCAGCTACAGCTTTAAAAACACCCTATGTCAGACATAACAATGTTATAGGCTTACATTTATTTTGTGTTGTTATACGCCTTGCTCCTTAAATTGATGAATATTTAAAAATATTTCTTGTGTGTGATTTATTGGATTTGCATAATTCTATTTTCATCGTTCTTAACTTCCTCCTATTATAGTATAGGACAACTCGTATGACCCATCCTGCGTAAGTATGACTTATGGAAAGAAAGGTCATACACAGTATTAAAGCTGTTATGCGTGAGCTGTTATGCATATCTTCTAGGGCTCAAACTTAAAGTACTGAAGCAGCAAACCAGTAGATTAGGAGCTTAATTATTCCTATTGCTCTGATGTCTCAGTTATAATATGATTATACAGAACGTGGACATTACCAGTCATTGTTTGAACGCCATTTTAAGAGTGTACTTAGTCAGCACAAAAGGTTTATGTTGAACTACTTTACTTCCAGTACGTGCTATTTCAGCATATGATCATGGTAATAGTGTTTAACAAGTAAACCTTTCCATGATGTGAAAACGAGTTCTAATATTTTTAGTGATAAACAGGGGAAGCATCTGACCTTATAGTCTTTTTATGATAGTTTAATTTAGTACCATATATCCTCGATAATTTGTATTCTGACACATTAAATTAATTATTATATTTTGATGAAGTAAATATACATATTTGGTTCAGATTTAAATCCCATTTGACTCTTTCCACAGAATGCACGATGCGGCATGAAATATTTAACTAGTAACAGCTACCAAGAATAATTTTAGCACTAGAATTTACTAATAACTCAAAATATATAATTAACAACTAATGCTTTTTATCCACATATAAAACAACAAAAACCCCTTTACTATACATATGAAGCAATGGTGCTGCTTTCCAACCGTTTAGGTAACTGATTAAAATGTCAGTGTCGCAAAAAATCCACTTTAAGAATGATTAGAATAAGTATATGAAATAGACGAGAAATGTGTATACACAGTAGTAAAAACACAATAACACTTACTGACTAAAAAAACCTCCAAAACTACAGAATTGATTAGAATGCTAAGTAGACAAGTGTGAATACTATCCTAAGGTCATACCTTCTTTTAAGAGCTATTGCATTTATAAATAAGCGTACACACCGTGCTGCAATTTGTATGTGAAGCAAATGTATACGTCTTTATTAATGTTTAAGAGATAACTTCCTATCTTCTATTTAGTTTGCTATGGTTTTATAACACATTTATACGTTGCTTAGTTAACTGTTGTGTAATTGTTCCAAAGTATCTTAATTTAAATAGTTACGATAAACAAAACCTTTGCAATTTCCAAGAGCGTGGAAATATTTTTACTTAGTGGGTATTATTGAATATTATTATCATTCTAATAATAAATTATATTTACATAAATATTTTTCGTAACAATAAGTTACCATAATATACTTAGTATCAATAATAGTTGTTTGCATGATATTCGAATCTGTTTGCGTGATTCTATCTACGTTAAAATTAGATAGATCTATTTATGTTAAAGCATGGATAAAGGGGAGCAACATACTCATTAGGTATGGCCACATCATTCAATGTTAATCAATTTTACATCTGGCAGCAGATAACTAGAGCCCGAGACCCAAAATTATTAAATACATTAGTAAGCAGTTGAAGTATTATATAGAGGTACACTTGCATCCACTATCATAATAACTGACACTTCAGACTAGTTTTAACACCTGAGGCTAGAGTGTCAAACTTCTGGATCCTTAAGGGTCAATTAGATTACTGAGTGGTATGTCCATATCTATAAACACTCTGTTGATTATTTTTTATACGAACTGATCATTGGCGATAATGACATTTAAGTGTTATTAGTTACCTACTACTACGCTTGACAATCACTTTTACCACAAATAACAACTGCCTGTGAACGTGATTAACTTCAGATGTGTTGGAATCCATTGTCTGAGAATTTGCGTGATATTCGTTATACAGAAATTAACTGACGTTGACATTGAACTGGGCTCTGTCAGTGGGCTGTCAGACAGCTGTCCGTGGCAAGTAAATTAGTACATCTCTTGTTCATTACTGACAAGTGCACTTGGCAAGCAATATTACAGCAACCAGCACCTGTCAATTAGTAACCTCTGTCAGGAAATGATCAGACATTTCTAATCTTCAAGCTTCAATTGAAATCCGAAGCTTAGTTCCAAAGACTTATAAAACATGTCATTTCTAAATATTTTCTAGATAGGAACACATCTTTATTAAGATTATAATTCACAAAATAGCAATTCCCAATAACCTTCAATTAAGAACTCAAGGTCTCAATATACTCATTACTTAAATGCTCGTAGCATAAAATCGTTAGTCTTTTATAATTGGTGTAAAAGGAAGAATAAAATCCTGACTTTTGAGATCAAATGATTTTTGAATACCTTTCTTCGTATCCTCTAACTAGGTGGAATTTTTAATGAACGCTAGGAAATTCAGGCCCACCGCTATAATATTATATACAACAATAAACAATATTATGGATGCGAGTAAATATGTCGTATTCAAATAAGTAGGGGTTGTGATATAACATAGTGCAATAAAAGCTCTCATGGACTAACTTCATAAACTCTTAGTGTTACCTTTACTACTGGTTAGCAATCCCTAAATACAGTATTCATACTTACAAATAAGAACATTGCTAGGAAAAAGAGGCCACTAATCAATATTTTATTTATGCTATTAACATCGTTATGTAGGTCATATACTTATTTTACATCTTAACGTTTCCTTCGTTATTCCTTTCATCACCCTCATAAAGAGCAGTTGTTGGAGTGCACTTCGCTCTTTGAAAGGATTTCTTCACTCTAGTCAATTCTAGCTCTTTACATCTCTTTCTATTCAGCTGACAGTTCCATTATGAATTAAGTATATTTTATTCATTATATTGAATGACTCCTTCGTAATTAAATTATTAATAATGGTTATTGTTTCTGTCACAAGAAATTTTAACGATACGAATATATTTTCTTTAAGTCAATTAAGTACTCAACCTTCATAAATCATAATATTACCAGATTTCTTGTATACAGTTTGTGATTTGGAATATACTTATGCCTTTAAAATAACCTAAGAACTGTTTAAGGCTTCTAACATAATTTATCCACATTTTAGTGTTTTCCCCTTTAAAATAACGGATTTTCTTGTATTTAAACTAAAGAATATTACGTTTCCATTTTTAAGCCAGTTAAAAGGTTCTTTATAAGGATTACATAATCCTCATTCAGATTTAATTTACAGTTCATGTGTTAAACATTTACAGTTCAATTAATTAGGACTTGAGAGCTTAATTCTTAAAAGTATAAAAATTACTGTTGAAACAATTAGTTTTAGATTATGAGTAATGTTTTGTTAAACAGTTTAATCTTAACTAAGTCCTGCTCTATATTTTGCTTGAGAGGAACAAATTAATAATAAGAATATATTTGTTTGGAATAAATGACCTATTACTCTTACAGTCTCATACTTTTATAAACAGACCTCTATAAAATTATATCATGACTAATATACGATAATTATCGACCTACGAAAGTGGGTAATAATCATTATTTATATTTTATGAAACGTGCAAATTTTATATTCAATTGATTTTCTTGAATTTGTATTGAAAATACATTAAAAGATATAGTTTCATTTGGTGTTATTAACTTATTGTGAATGTAAACTCTATATTAATATACATAATAAAGGTATACAAAGTTTTTAACTTTCTTGTAGTAAGATATGTTTTATAAAACTCATTGTAATAAAAAAGGAAGTTGCAATAAAAATTTTAAAACTGACTCAGTAACAAAAGGATCTGAATAAGACCAATTATTGTGTTATTTACATTGTCACAACCAAATTAGCTTACTCAGTATAATGAAGAAACAGGTTCCATGGTTACAGATAATTTCTCAAATCTTATCAAGGCCGAGCAAGGACTAGGTTTTTGCTAAGTATTAAGTAGCTCCACCTTCATCTGACAAATTAAATGTATAGTAAATTGAAACACATTAGGTTTTGGATATTTCCCATATTCTGTTATGATGCAGGTTCAAATTTGAACTGTAAGTAGTAATACTAAAATTACTAATTGTACACAAGTTATTTTAAAAAAAACGACGAAATTCAAATGTAAGGTAAGCTTTACTATCCAAATAAAATTATAAAAAACACAAGTACAGTCTAGTTGTTAAATAATGTTTCTTTTATGCAATGATCGGATACTTATTTAAGACTTTTTATTTTAAAATCACCACTAAATTTAATTTAATAAGAAAAATGTTACTTGGCTTACTTATTCTGTTACGGTTTAAGGATGCAAACTGTGTACCAAGTATAGCTTGTAAATCTGGGACTGTGTTTGGTTAATTTAGGTAATTATCTATAAAGGTAACATACGACTAAACTTAGTAAAATAAGTTTAAATATGAACTAAGGATACATTTTCCCAGTTTTTAGTTACTTTTTATTTGCAACTATATTACTATTATTCCAGTTAGTATTCTCTAATAAATTAAGAAAATGTATTAAACTAAAAAATGTTATGCCACGCGTCAATATGGCCAGCGCTATCAGGCCTATGAGACCACTTAGCTTTTTAAAGAGACAACTATTCAAATTCTCCAATATA
Organism: Homalodisca vitripennis; assembly: GCF_021130785.1. Classification (NCBI taxonomy): domain Eukaryota; kingdom Metazoa; phylum Arthropoda; class Insecta; order Hemiptera; family Cicadellidae; genus Homalodisca; species Homalodisca vitripennis. Next base: position 49,154,421 of record NC_060209.1, on the reverse strand, counting down.
TAATAAATACAGGTATACTATAAATAACCGTTAAATAATGTCCAATAAAACAAGGCAGTTTCAAATATTCTAGTTTTGGTACTCTTGCACCGAAATCTTTTGAGAAAACGCCCATGATTACAGTAATAATAACTGAATCTCATAATAGGTTTAGTCCTAAACATGGAAATTATTATTAAAAAAAATAAAATATTTCAGGACTGTTATGTAAAAAATATATAATTTACAATAAAATAGTACGTACTTATATTTTTTGTTCAATACGGATTTAAACAGAAGATATATTTAACTAAAGAAATATTATATATATATATATATATATATATATATATTATATTATTTTATATATATAATATATATATATAATATATATATATATATATATATATATATATATATATAAAAACTGTTTATGAAGGAAAAGGTAATTTTAGTTTACTGCCCTCATTTTTGGATCATGTTCTTATTAAAGATAAATTTGAAAATATCCCAGTTTTTTACTCTAAAACATCTGCTAAATGTCGAAATAGATAGCTTACATTGTTCCAAATAATTTTTGACTGAAACTATCATGAACTGCGTATTTACATATTACGAAAAATTTGCTGCATATATTATATTTATGTTATAATAAATTTAAATGTAATACGTCTTAAAGTTATTATTGACCACAAGCAGTTCACAGTGTTATTTTTGGATTTCCCAAGTAATTTTTATATTATAGATTTTTCTTATGATACTGCAATTGGAAAAGTTAATAGTAGGCCAAACTACCAACTAGCCCCTAGTTGTGGTGGGGGTGGTTGGGTGGTTGGGGGTAGTTGGTGGGGGGGGTTGGTACTAGGTTACTATGGTATGGCCAATGCTCCATTGGTTATAGCTGTCATATACTAGTACTGTACCGACAATGTACTAGGCCTCTCTATTGTATTTCCATCATCCTTAGTTTAATGCAAATTAAGTATATTTGTTTGACGAAATATGTATCGGTAAAATTGAAATAAATGCCACCTTACTAAACAAAAGTCTTATTTGTGTGAATTACGATTGAATTTCTTTAGTTTAACCATAATATTACGTTGTTTTTGTTCATTTTGGATTGGAACTAACGCCCATACCGGGTACACGTTACGTACAAAAAAATAAACGTGATTAGGAGGTTTAGCGCAAGGTTCTTATTTTGTATTACGACTTAAAACTATTTCTGTTTTTTTCCTTATCATGGATTTATGGAGACATATTTACTAGGTTGTATTCAAACCTTTGTGCGTGCTGAACCATAAGGCATGTGCCTTAAAGTTTGTTACGCCTGGTGAAGAGGATAGATTCCATTTAAATTCTTAGGTAGCCAAAAATTTAATAGTTTTTTTTTTTTATTTCATAGTGACAGTTCTTAGAACTCTGTTACAGTGAAGGAAACAGAATTTTTCCGGACATTAGCCATCGTTTAGTCATACAAAAATTCAGTAACACTACGTTGTCAAATCTGCAATCTGATTTCTTCTTCAAGTAAATAACTAACCTAACACATAATTACAAACTAGGTTATAATAAACAAATCATACCAGAGCGTTGTGACACGCGTAAGTCAGGAATCACAACCACCATGTTGTGTGGCAACTTAACCAACTCTAAAGTATACATTTAGAAAGCTAAACTCAACACTAATTATTAAACTGAAATACAGAATACAGGTCACAATAGGTCCGCATTCACCTACCAACCAACCACTTACGACTGACCAGAGGCTAATAGCAAATGGCAACCGTCACGGCAGAAAGAAAATTGTGGCAAAAAAGGAAGAGAACAAGAGTGGGCCTTTCTTATTATTGGTTCATACTAGATAAACTTCTCTTAACTATACTGTAACTCCACATTAGTTTAATAAAAATATCCAAACTGTTTGATACTTTAGGTTTTCATCTCGGCTTTTAGTATCAGAATCGGCAACCACAGCAGCCTAATCTCGACTAATGGTCAACAGATTGGTAGGTTTAGAAATTTAATGAATGTAGCCTCGATTCAGTGTTTTTTTTAATAATCCTAATTTTAAGAATGAGAGGATTGAAATTATTTAAATTTATTATATTCATAAATATATTTTACTAGTTTTTAATGTAAACTTCTCTGTTTTATTATAAAGAAAAAGATAGGACATTTTTATTTTAACAATTTCAGTATTGCATACATCTTTTTAAAGACAAAATCAAATTACTGCTTAATTTTGTTTGGTGGGCCATACTTTCCAAATACTATCAAGACTTGTGGCATCCAAGTATCAATATCATTAGTACTAAATAGTAGAGAAGTCAAGTGGTCGTTTAACTACTCTCCTGTATATGTTTTCCATAATATATATATATATATATATATATATATTCAATAATATATATATATATATATAAATAATTTGAATTTAAATTGATATATGAGTGCAAAAAAACTAACTGAATAACCATGTAAAGAGATTTTGTGGATTTTGCAGATCTCTCTACAAATGAAGCTCTAAAATTAAGAACGTCAATTAAATTATTCATAAGAGTTTTTAAACTGATGACCGGTGGCTCAATATGAGCCTGGAGTCTAGAAGCACCAGCCGTGGAAAGACATGTATTGATCGGGATTTTTGAGTTAAGATCCTATAATGTGGCAACGATAACGTCACTCGTTATATTCTTCTAGTCTATAGGTAGAATTCGGTTACCTAGGGACAATGCCTCTACAAGGATAGAAAAATTTCTCTTATTTTTGCCAGGGGGATCCAAAATGTCTTTTCTGTGCGGTTTTCATTCTGCCTCAATCTCCGTAAAATAAATAAAATATAACAACTATATCCTTTGAATTTTTAAAGCAATTTCAGGAACGCCTATAACGGGATGTTTTGTCCAGCGTTCTCCTACCTTATAATATACGAGATGCACAATAGATAGGGCCTATATCGTTTAAAAATTACAACTTTTATTTTTAGCTAAATTAAGGCAATAAAACTTTGGCGAGGGCTGAAAGAATAATATTGAGATGTGCTTAATTAAACAATTTTCTTCTTGATTGTAAAAAATAAAACTTGGAAAGAAAACTTCTTCTTTTCATACAAACAGTTTAAAAAGTAGTTAATATTTATATTAAAAGTTAAATAGTAACTTTGTCTTTAATATTTAATTACATTACTTACGTAGCACTGTATACTTAACAATTTATAAAATGTTCAGCTAAACATATTTTCTTACTCTGTACTCAACAGCGTTTGCAGAATATTTTGAATTAAGAAGTGTGCTTAGTATCAAGCTTATAATATGCTGTCAAATCTATAAATGTAAAAACACTGAAAACTAAAAAAGTAAAAACATTAATTTTATTAACTAAACATATTGATGTGCTTATCATAAAATAATGTTACACATAAAACTTAACTACGTTTTATTTTTAATTTCTTTTAATTATGAATATTATTTTCCTGTAATGCAATTTTAGACACATAAATTGGAATCTTTGCGAACATAGAGACCAGTTAGACGTAGCCCTAAAGGAATTTACAGATGATAATAGAACTATATATGTTAACCAAGGGTTCTTTAAACGCCCATGTGAAAATCAGTAAAATCGGTCCTGTAGTTCTTATATGATTGAGTAAAAAAAAACACACCACACTGATTATTAAATCATATCATCTAGAAAGTGCAGTGGTTTATCCAATGCATTGCTTTGTTTGTGTTTATTTTTAATGAATTATTCATCATGCGATCTCAGAAAATTCCATTCTTGCAGACGACTCAGCTTTTGCTTAACTTACACAATTTGAAATTCAAACCGCGTTCAGCAATTCACCTCTAATTAAAACATCTCTGATCAGATACTCAAAGGAGTTTGCAGTGATTGTTTGCTTGATATAATAACACAACACGAAGAATTAAATAATTAATCTATGTTTTAATGTAATAATAGAATTAAAACTTTTTAGTTTTGCATGTATACGTTGGATTGTGGGATAAAAATTAGAAACGTTTTTAACATGCATATTCCTTTCCAAATAATAAATGAAACTGTGTGCGAGGATTCAAAGTATCTTTATGTCCATATGTCTACACTAGGTTGTTACAATTAAAAAAAAGTAATAAGCCATCTAGTTACAATAACTGATATACTAGCTTGTTTGAAATATATGTGCAGTCAGTATATATATATAGCTTAAGTGTTAGCCAAGCCTATTAATTGTGGCTTTGGAAGAATTTTATTTTTAGATGGCTTTCTGTCTGTTTCTCCGTCTATATCTTCTCGTGAAGTCTCGAATACAAACGGATTAACTTGAATGAATCATATGTATATAAATGTAGTTTTGGATAAAAATTCATCTCTATATAACCAACTCTGAGGTCGTGATGCTTCACGTTACTCCATGCAATTGGGCCGAATTATATTAACACTAGTAGCTTATTCATTCAGAACCGAAAAACCTAATAGAGTTTTAAGGGTAAAAAATGCTTTCTGAAAAGGGTAAGTTACATCCGTTTAATAAGGGGATGTGACGATTTCCTCATCGTAGAACAACTTTTTCAACAAATCATGTTTAATAGCAGCTTGGTGTATGTTTAATTTCATATTAGATTCCTTAATCTGTGTGGGAGGTTTACTCCATCTTTTAAGACGTACTTCCTACTGCGAGAACGAAAAAAACGTTAGTAAAGATATCACTGTTCCTTATAGAGTTGAAATATACTCAAGCATAATAAGAAAGATTACTTTATAAGGTGAAACATAATTAGCTATACCTTTTTGTGAAACTTCTGCTATTACTTTGACTTTTTAATCGTTCCTTAATCTGTGTGGGAGGTTTACTCCATCTTTTAAGACGTACTTCCTACTGCGAGAACGAAAAAAACTTTAGTAAAGATATCACTGTTCCTTATAGAGTTGAAATATACTCAAGCATAATAAGACAGATTACTTTATAAGATGAAACATAATTAGCTATACCTTTTTGTGAAACTTCTGCTATTACTTTGACTTTTGAATCGTGCTGGGAGTGGTCTTATAAAATATTCTAGATAACTTGGTATGTATTTGGTTTTCTAAATACATTTTAGTTTAGTTATGCAAGACGAGTAAAAAAATAGTCTAACATAAATTGAAAAAAAAAAACATTAATTCGTATTTTTACAGAGGTTTCAGATGTAAAGTTTACAATTACTGCCCTTCATGAGGGATACAATATTCAGCCGTGGTGGAGCAAGCGGTTGCAATAAATATTTTTTTAAATGAAGTCAGTGGCAATTTAATACTTATTATAACATATACAACCAGTTTTACCAAATGATTAACAAAGCGCTGAAAGTTCAATATGTTCAATAAAAGTGATAATGAAATGTAAATCAAGGAATACATAATTAAACCATAAACAATTGTAATACAGGCAGTCTTCATGTAATCTGATAACTGACGTGAGTGTGTGGAATCTTATCTTGTGTGTAATATGATTGGATCAAAGGACTTGATTACTTTTGATGCTCTGTAGAAACCTCTCCTCGACATCTTCAAGCATTGTTTAACATCCTAAAGCTCTTATAATCTCTTTTAATGAACTAACTATTTATAGTACTAATACTATTGCATTCATGTGTCTTCCCCTATATTACATATAATGTTTAACATTGATGTATAAAAATATGTTAATGATATAATATTGATATTGATAAGATAGTGATAATGATATGTATTCCACATTATAATACAGACTAATAAATTGAAAACAATTCGGAAAGTACAGTGCCACGTATTTGCAATTATAGCCATGATAGTGCGATTAGATAATATTAACAATGAATGTTATTGAGTTCAGCCCTTATCTCAATTTAATATCACCTTGCTATTTATATCGTTGTTGGGTATATTATTACTACATAACATTTTTAAATTTATAATAAAATAAAAGTAGTAACATAAAATAATACCTTCTCTGGAGTAGATATAGATATAGGTACTTTTGACAGATATAGGTATAACGGGTAGATTTTGGTAGGGATAGATTTATAATAGTATATAACTAAGACAACGGATATAACAGTCGAAAGGGGTAAAATTCAGGTTTCGGAAGGGAGAGGTAATATCCAAGTTTAGCTCAGACCGAGTCAATGTAAGAACCAACGCCGAAACAAATACAGTACCGATGATCAACGGATTAACAGGCGTTCAACATCACCGACTCGGAAAAAAGTACATAAAGGGAAGGCGTCCGCATTTTTGTAGGATGACTGTCCCTCTACCCTCAAACGACAATTGCTAAATCAACTCCAGCTCGAAACTAAGAACGATGGTGCCAACTTACGTCAAGGGACCCAGCGGCCTCGAAAAGAAACGATAAATAAATAAACGCTAATTCAAACTCTTCTTTAGTAGTAATAAAATTTAACCTTATTCGTGTGATAATTTATCTTCTTGCTATATTTTATATATAAAATAAGATTTTTATTAGCGGTTTAAGTACGGAACTTCATTTAATGATCTAATCGTTAGTGACTCGGCAAGTACAGGCAAAAGCTTGTATACGCAATAAAAATGGCAATCAAATACGGCTAGGACTTATGTGCACCTTAGCACGTCGTATCGTGGGGCGGTGACTGTCCGAGTCAGCCAGGCATAGCGTACTTATATACCGTAATATAAGGCGTGTAAGGCGCTACGCCTTAGAAGCGATCTCCAGCGGACTTATTGTATAACTTCTTCTTGTTTGTTACCTGATCATCCTGGACCTCGCGAGATGAAGTCTTCTGAGGTTGAATTTGTACTACCAGATAATAACTGTAGGTGAAAGAAATAAAGATCGTAACATGTTAATAAACTATAAATGTTTCCTTTCAAAGACACTTTCAATTACTTTTTTCCTAAATTTTCGTCAAATACCTTTTTCCTTGTTTAGCGGAAGTATACTTGCACTTTTCAATCTTCGCATCCTTAAAAAATTGCATAGTACTAGGATATGTAAATAACTTTTTATATTTAGTAATCTTAACTATATCCAAAATAATCAATTTGGCTAAAAGCTTAATTCCTCTGTGATTTTATATATAAAAGAACAATGTAAGATTTTTTTTTGAACATTTTATCAGCAAAACCTTCTCTTTGTAAAACATTAATTTTAAACTGTGCAAATATAAGTGATAATGATTGAAAATAAAACATAAAACCCTAAAACGTATTCACCCTGAAAAAGGTACTAAATGTGATGTTCAAAGTTTCCCTCCATACCTATTTCAGGTCTGATCACTTAACCGATGCATGTTATGAGAACATAATTAAAGTTCCAGGTATCGTCAGGAAGTATTAAAATTTCAACATTTAGTGAATGTCACAAATATTTATTTTAGTTACACAAAATGACGTCAAGTACCAGTATAATAACACAGTTTTACATTCAAGGATTTATAAAGCCATAGTAACTGAGGTTTACACAGACCTTTCGTATTCCAGTTACTGAAGTAGAGCGTGACAGTAAAACACTCCAACAGAATAATATACTTTGAAAATAAAACTGCACTGTTTATTTACAACACTTAACTCCACATGAATACGAATCATTATATTTTATACAAGTCTCCTTTTCATTACAAAATCGCTATTCTCTGCGTAATGAGACACTTTTGAGTGCATTGTGCGCTTCTTGAATGAGCTTCTGTATCTTTATAAACTGTAGTATTTAATGAATATAAATCTACAATAGCCCGAGATTTATTTAAAATTTACTTATTGCAAATTTATAGAATAAAAATATATATTAAATAGTCTTTAGACAAAAGAAGATTCTTCTGGCAATACTTCAATATGTTAGTTCATAATAGGTCTTACCTCTTACTTGGATAAGTAAAAACTTAAAATATTTAACATTTACACTAATTTATTAAAGTTTGGAATAATTCTATTAAAGTTCAGACATATTTCTCCACATGCATCTTTGTGTTCCTGACATTGCAATATATGTAGCCTCTGTCACTTTAATTTTGTGACAGTTTAGAATATCTATCCCCGTACTTAACAGTTAGAGGTAATCGATTCTTCTTGCATACAGATTATACTTTGGCCTTAGAATGTTGTATTCTTCTTGGTACAAAGATCTGTTAGCTATCCTTTTGTAATATACACCAATATCAGCTGTTTTGGCACATTATCTCTCACGGCATCTCTGCAAGTTTGGCTGTGCCAAGTGAGGTCTTTGTTGAATATTTAAATTATAATCCTGTCCCGTTTTCCTTCTTTCACTGTAATCGTTCTTTTTTACTTGAATTTCGTTAAGCCAATTTTGCATAATATACTGCACTAATTGAATGTTTAATCAACAAGTCTTAATATGGCAGTATGTAAAGAATACTCCAAATACATGAAAAGGTTTAATCTTTGAAACTATTTTTACGTGTAATACATTTTTAATTGCTATTATATCAGCCGAATCAAGGTCTGTGCTTGAAATTATTTACGAAATTGTTAAAAAAGAGTAAATTTATCTCTTTTAGGGTTTTTAAAGTAACTAAGTTTTAGCTTCCTTCGCTTTTGTATGTATTTACATGTATGTAAGAGTAATATTTAAATAATAGGTGAGAAATACGAAGTACTCCTTAGTACTTCGTAAACTGAAGTAAGTTTAATAATGTCCTAATTTTTAAATTTTAAATCTATCAATTCAGTAGATAGTATGATATCATAGTCCAGCTTATATGACGAAGTAGCTAATCTCAAATATTTGATTATTACTCAAAGTTAAGTAATTCCTATTTATAAAATACTATTTATTTCTAATTTTCACTTTTATTTTATTTTAAGGTGTAATAAAAAAATTATTTATATATTGCCACTCCTACAAATTGAGTTAATCTATAGGTCTATTGAATATATTAAACATTATCCTTGGTAGAAATATTTTGAGAGTTATAAATTATAATAGTACCTGATGTGGCTCAATATCTCTAGACAATACCTCTAAGGCTTATTGCAATACAGGGAGATATACTTCTTTATGCCATGCAGTTTTTATATCGCTGTCTCGTGCACATGATGGTTGCCTCCGGCCGCCTCTTCGCATCAAACGTTTCTTCTTAAACCCTATAAATTCACTATAAATAAACTTCAGAGATAAATATAACACACAGCAAATCTTGCTATTTATATTTTCATAAAATTACTCTTATGATAAAAGGTTCGTATATGAATGAACCTAAAAAAAGAATCGATCTTCCCTATTGAGCCGACAGTTTTTAGAGCATAATATATTGATAGCTTTATATATTTTTGTATAGCCATTTATAATAACCGTTTTCATATATTGAGATATGAGAACTTCTCAACTATCCTAATGTTTCAGCATGTGGCTAGAAAGAAGCGATCTCCATGTATATCCATATAGATTTATTTACCACTATTTCCGAGGTGTACTATGAAAATTGGGAGCGATAATATTTCCTCAAATACATCTTAATTATGTTCTTCAAAAATACTGAAATATGTTAAATTCGCACCACTTTTTAATCCAATTGGTTAAGAAAAATAATGCAACAATGTAGATTAGCATATGCATTAGCATTAGCATATGCTTACAGAAAATATGAAACATCTCACACAATATTTTATCATAATTATTCATTTATTTGGCATTATTATTAATTTTAAAAACAATATAATTACTTTTACCAATCTGTTGTAAAAAGATTCAGGTTCGACTCCCGGCGGAGCAAGTACTTTTTGTGATTCAATGTTTATTGAAATTAAATAAGGCTATTGCCATTTATAAAATTTAATGTAAATAAAAGTCGTTTGTCTGGTATTTGGTCCTCCGATCATATATTAGTTTGTTTATTTATTATGTGACAGATAAGGCCAAGGACAAAATAATAGTATCGGAAAAAGTGAGCGCTCTGTGGTGTAATGGTCCAACATTCACCCGGAAAGTGAGATATCTGGGTTCGACTCCCGGCGGAGCATGTACTTTTTGTGATTCAATGTTTATAATATATGTGTGTGTGTGTGTGTTTTTGTGAGAATTTAAATAACATAATATAGCAACAAAAACATATATATATATATGAGAAAATAACGCTATAAGAACGTGCAATACACATGTGACATATTATGACATAAAGAAAAAAAATTAACTTTTCCCGAACTTCGAGAAACTGAAATAGTTGAGTTATTAGTGATGTGTAAGATGTAATCAACGATTGTACTAATGATATTTTCTTAAACGGAGCGTTTTCATTTATTTACTTTAGCCATTAAGTAATCAAAGAGAATGTTATTGATTGACTGACAACAATCGTGTAGGAAATCTGCTGATGCCATCGTCCACCGAAGGGTAGCAGTTAGATCTTGTTCAGAATGAATATTTATATATCTCTGATGGCGATATGTCAGCTATATCCGGTATGACTGTTGTAGATATGAACAAAAATAATTGTTTTATATATATATATATATATATATATATATATATATATATATATATATAAACAACCGTTAACTTTTAATAACATATTGTAATAAACATATTAATCCATTACAGCTACAGAAATTACAATGGTAATTCCCAAATTATTATGCTAAAATGCAATAACTGATAAAATGATTACTGATAATAACTAAGAGCACAAGTCGCACAGAGAACCACTTTTATTGAAGCCTGGTCATTTATTTACTTGAATTAACAATATATCATTTACAATTTAATTAATGTGTATTAAGGAAACGTATTTCAAAACCTTTCTCATGTAATTTTTTGATGGAATAAGTAATGTGTAATATTTTTACTACTACGTTAACATATTTTAGCTGTATTCAACACAGTTTTAAAGATATTAAGTATGTAAAATATTAAGAAAAGAATTTAAATGTGTTTAGCAATTAGTAATTGGAGGTAGTTATATCTAATAATTAGTTTTCTGAACATTAAATAATCTTTAAGTTACTTTTGTTTGCTTAACGTATGCTTTGCCTTATCATAACGAAACTGTAAAGTAATTAATTGTTTATGCAACTTTAAAACTTACTTTACTGTCACTTATTGAAAACGCGTATTATTTTAATTAAATTATTTAGTTATTAGTATTAAAGTATAAATTTATACACTTGACATCTTTAGAATCATATGGAATATTATTTATATGAATATTTCTTGTGTTATAACATGCCACCATAATGGAAAATCTACTCTATTTTGGAAGTGTAACACGCTTTTCCGGTGTAATTGTTATGCACACTCCACTCAAAATTTAGGTTATAATAGTTTTATTGTTGTCTTAGTTCAATTCGGTGTTGTGTTTGCTACGTATAAGAAACTGTATTTACGTACAAAAACCTCTAAGTTGAGTAAGTTTCTAAAACGATCAAATATATAATATTAATTATTACTTTAAATTATACCTCAAAATTATTCATTAGAATCATAACATAGAGAATTTAAACTCTAAAAGAATGGAGGAAGCAGACGGATACAGATTCTTAATTTAATAACCGGCACAATGTTAAACTGTTGATGAATATTCAAAACACAATACCCGCCGAGACCATGGTGTCTGAGTAATGTGCAGTTGTATTAATTATTGTAATATTTTACTGCCTGAACGAAGGAATGTATTATTATTTACCCTTGTGAAAATTGTGGTCTGTTAATGCAAGCGTTTTACCAATTTCAACAAGGATTGTGACGATTTATCAATTTTCAATTATAAATGGAATAAATTAGGATGTCATTGTCATTTACTTAATGATTATTTCTTATTATTTAAAAATGTTTTTGAATTTTTGGGAGGTGTACTTTTCCGCTATGTCTAAAATCTAAAGAATATTTACGGATACTACATATTACAGACTAATAATGGACATGGCTAATTTTATTTGATCATATGATTAAACTTATACTATACTATACAGGAAGTAATAAGAAAACAATAATAATAATAATTTTTATTGCAGTTTGACAATATGTACATAGTATTGCAAGCGTCATCTTTAAACTCCTATAGGTAAGGATCACTCATACATTCAAACATACATAAGTGATCATTCATTTTCTCATTCAGTACTATTAGGAACGTCAGACCCGCACATAAATTAGAGATTAATTATCCCATCGGCTAGGCAGGAACTCATCGAAAGAGTAAAACACAATTTAATTAATTTGTCAACTTGTTTGAGAAGGTTCGCAAAATAAACAGTTCTGTGTTGCTGAATACGTAGAATATCCCTGCCTCTAGTCCCATAATTGTAGACCTTCCTGCCCTGCACTGAAGTATAATACCACTTCAAGAATATATAGGGAGGGTAATGTCAGAAACCCAAGTTCCGTGAAAACTTCTCTACAGGACTCTCTATAGTTTAACGCAGAAATACTTCTGACCACTTTCTTCTGAAGTCTGAATACTCTCAAAAATTGCTTTGAGAACAGCTTCCCCAAATTCGAATTCTGTATGATAGTTGAGAATAAACAAGGCCAAAGTATGCCATTCGTAATACTTCCGGAGAACATGTTTTTGGGAAGATGCGCAATGCATGAAGTCCTGACGTTACCTTTAGCACAAACTTTGCCAAACCTTAACCAAGGTACATCTCTAGAAATGTGGAGTCTATTACTTCAAGAACGACATTTTCCACAAATACATTAGGTTGAATTTTCCCAACGGTTTAGAGTGAACTTTATAACTTTTGATTTTGATTCGTTTGTCTTAATATTAATTTCGGAAAGATTTTGAAAGCAAGAATTCAGTTCCATAACATAATCGACTTCCGAATCTTGAAACGTTTTGGCTGATATAAAGAGAGACGTATTATCGCAGTACTAAACATTCGTCCAATTTGGATCAACGATTATAAATTATTTACACATATCAAAAACAAAACTGGCCCAAGAATTGATCCCTGAGGGACACCGTAGAACCTTTCTCAGAATTAACATTTTCTGACATGACATTCCCAATCTGAACGCTCTGATCATTTTCTTTGAGATATGACGAGAGCCATGCAAGCGGCACCACGAATGCCATGTGATTCTAACTAGAGCAGCAGTGTCTCATGATTCACGCAGTCAAAAGCTTTGGAAACGTCAAGAAATATGCTTAGCACATGTTCCCGCCTGTCCAAGTCATCGTCAACCAATGCTATAAGATGTGTAGTTGTATATATAGCAGACCTGTTTTTCCTATATCCAGGTTTTTCCGGGTTGAGAATATCCAGGTGTTCCAAAATACACACCAGTCTCTCAAGAAAGACTTTCTTATGAACTTTACTCAAAACAGGAAGAATTGAAATTGGTCGATAGTTACACGTTTGAAGTTGATCGCCTTTTTAAATATTGGAATTACTTTAGATGATTTTTAAATTTATGGAAAAATTCCTTTTTCAAAAGAAGCATTTATAAATTTTTTCAGTGGGGCTAAAATGTGCTCATAGCGTTTCTTGACTAACTTAACTGCATAACTTTTTTGTTAACTTCAACTTTTGCTTTCACATTTTTTGAGAGATGGGATGTTTTTTAATATGTTTATTAATAATCTTACAAGCAGCTTTAGAAAAGCTTTCATCCTCTTTGAGGACGCTACTTATATTATAAGCTTTAGAGGATTTGATGACTTTTCTGTATTTTCTCTCATAAGACTTATAAAAGATCCTGATCTTTTTTCCTTATTTTTAATAAAGATAGAGGGATAAACTTTTTATTCACCCCTTGATACAAGAATACCTTAAATGATCCAGGTATTTTTTTGAGATATTTTTGTATTTTTAATTTTTTGAAAGGAGAATATATGTTTAAGTAAAAAGTTATACATTCATAAAATGATTTAAACTGATCGTCTGTATTTTTATGTTCTTTAAGAAAGTCCCAGTTTTCAGCTTTATGACAACTGATTAACTGTCGAAAGTTCATGGCCTTAAAATCCTGTTTGAATTTAAAAACTGGTGGCACGAGTTCCGGCTTACATCCATTTGTAATGACCTCCTGCGGAAAATGATCAGAGATAGGGTTAAATGCTGGAGGGTGGACTGAAGTGTTTGGAATATTTTTAATCACGTTTTCGATGGCTGTGCACGTCGTTGGAGTCACTCTAGTCGGATCGTTCACTGACTAATTTAGAATTAAAGTATTAAGGATATCGCGTAGCCGTTGAGTTTAGATTTATAACAATAGGTAATATATTTAAAAGTTGATGTAAATATCGTTAGAAAGATTTGGATTCGACGTACTCTTGCGTTGAAGTATTAATCCTAACTCATCAGAGACTAGAGGTCCTATTTAAAACAAGATCTCGTCTTTTCTCCTTCTTGGTTATGTACACCTATCCCATCACTACGCCACATACATTATCAGTGCAAAATCACAGTACTATATCCATATTGTGACCCAACTGCAATGCTAATATTGCACTAGATTTTAGTTTTTTTATATGTGGAATAATGTGTATAACATTAACCTAGTTTTAAAAATTATTAAAACCATGACATTTTAATTAATAAACTGTTAGTAAATATTGGCATAACAGAATTAATTGTTAAACGAGCTGGTCGGTACTAAACAACTTTACAATTTTTCGTATTTGCAATAGTTATACAAGAAATCTCGATCTCAAGAAATATCCGGAACATTTTACTGTCACCTTTACTATCCTTCTATCGTAAAATGAACGTCTAAAAATATACAACGATAATAATTCTAACAAGTCATAAAAATATCTGATATTTTTGCGAGTATAACGATTCAATTTATACATGGAATAATATAATAATAGTCCTCTTCATAATTATAACATAATATACTTAAAACTCCCTTTATAAGAAAATGTGTTGGATCCAAACACAAATATAACTGAAATAAGTTCCGGTATTAACTGAAATAAGTTTATAATGAAAATAAAATTTTGTTTACCGTTTTGTGTAATGGGGTTATTACTGTTTTATCTATATTGAAAAATATCCATAGTGAATGTCACTCCTAAAATGCCGTTAAATTAGGTATATTCTTCTACTCTTTCCAATCCACCAACTAAACGATTCCTTAAGTTCTTGATGAAAACAGTGGAGAAATCTTTGTTCCCAATATATATACCTCTTTATTCGAAATGGTGCTTTGTTTTCCGTTTTAAGGAATAACTGTCCCAAAAGTTTTCTCATGTGTTTGTAACTCTTTCTATTGGAGCAATTAACAATAAAATACTGAGATGCCTTGGAATATTTATTTATAACTTATCAGTTTTTCATGGGACCCAAAATAAAGACGAAACCATCATTGCCGCTTAAAGCAAAACAATGGTAGACAATTAAGTGTTTAACAAAGCAAACCTCGCTGCAACTGTTGACTCTTTTAACTGGTGTTTTGTCAGAGGCGCTCCACTCTACAAGATGTCTTCTTTGTTCGAGAACCTGTGTAAGCTAATATTAATAATTTAGAGCTTTAAAAATCAAAAATATTACTTACTTTTTACTTAAATATATTATTTAATAATTTTAAAATACGTTGGTGTAGTAAACTGACAAATGAGAGTGAAATTGTCAAGCAAAGCTTACACTTAGCTTTTTATTTTTAGTATTTAGGACTCTGAAAAAATAGCTAACATACTTAGGATGTATACGAGTATATTGAGCACTTCTTAGACTAGTAATTAAAAAAATATTTTTACTAACGGAAATTATAGAGCTAATAATGAAGTAGGAAGACAACATGTGAACTGGCCCCACCTCTAATAAAAAAAAATTAATTTTGTATTACGATACTTCCATTTGTTACATATATAAATGGGATATAAAAAAAACTAAAAAACACATTTGCAGGGACAGTTAGTAAGCCAGAAATTAGAACTAATACGTATGCATTACACAATTCTCAAATTATTCTAAATATCTTAAGTAGAGACTTATGATGTACTAATATGAAAGGCCATACCTACATATGATAGTATTTTATTATTAGTTGAGAAGGGTTTCAAATTGCATTGTTTTATTATATTTTATATACTCCAAACAATATATACAGTATATATATATATATATATATATATATATATATATATATATAAGTGCCTTATATGTGTTTAAGTGATGGATATGTTAGTATTATATAACATCAACTATATGGGGTTTAAAATGCAAATACACATAAACTTTCCTTTTTTTAAATTTAATTAAGCGTTTGTGAAAGAAACATAATTATGGTATATTTGTTACCTCCTAACATGTATATGTATTTATGTGTATACATTCACATACAGAAATTTATGTACGCTATACTAATAAATACAATACCGTTCAATAGACGGCTTCAAAATGATATGGTCATAATGAAATCTCCCAATAATCCTGCACAAATATTGAAACAGCTGTTTTATGTCACACTGTGCTACTATTGAAACATTATGACAATAGGGTCTAGTAAATGGTTGGCTTAAAATAATACATTACTGTAACAGGTTACATATTATATACATGTAATGTGTTACATATTATTAATGTACAATATTAGATTAAAACCTGACACAACTCAACTCTCAATATCTGCAGTCATGTGATGCTACATGTTATTTAAATGGTCCCCCCAACTTTTTTTCAACAGAATATAACAGTTTCCAACACCTCTATGAAGTTGGTCCTCAGTTTATAGTCCTCAAATAGTGTTTCTACACTCCGAAAAGGCTAATTTTATCAGATAAATAACTTTTTTATTTGTGGGATGGTTGTGTGATTATAATAACGACGTGATTTAAAAATAAGAATCACTGTGCTACGTAACTGGCATTAATAGTGATATTTTTTAAATTTCAATTGAATTGATCACTTCGGAACTCAAAACACACCTAATATGATATGTTCGTGCAACGCCATTCTGTATCGCTTACATTTATTTTCAATCAATATATCGCTAAGTAATAACAACGAGCTTTGCAGGCGTGTACTTAGTATGAAATATTCAATAGAATGTTATAATCATGTATATAACACTTGTAAAGAGCTTTTATTTCAATATTACTGTATGCAATCTTATCTAAATGTAGCTTACGTTACCACAAAACATTTCCAAAATATAAATATTCTATTTATGTCTATCTGTTTTTCATTCAAGTGAGGATATTTAGGAAATAAAAATTTTAATTGGTTTGAGAAAATTTAATTAAAACATAATCAGACCGTACTATGTCTACTGTGGATAGAAGTAACATTAGGTATCAGAGGTGTTCCATAACTTTCTGCCTAATTTCCTTTGCAAAGGGATAATTAACGAGACAGTGTAAGCGCTAAATAGTTCGCTTTGTGTATGTTAAAAAATATAATAAACTGATAAACTGTTTGTATAACTATTATCAAAATAATATTGACAATTAGAAAATTTTTTAAGAGTCCATATTGATTAATATATTAGTGTTTTATATCAGTTCCTAAAATCATATTCTGCCACTTGTAGATTTTTGACCGTTCTTATTGGACAAAGAAGGCTTAATTCATATAAACTTAAATGAATTTGTGGCTATTCACGAGGTTATAATATTGTTGATAGAAACCCTCGGTCTTGCACTCCATGAAAGCCAGATCTCCAAATCTACCTGATCTTGAACTTTAAGCACAACAGGTTGATTTCTTGCCTCTCTGCCTTATTCAAAAGTTTCGATTTAGCATTGAAGCAAGGTAAATATGAATAGTGTTAAAAATACAAGCAAAGAAAGTTTTATGATTAATTTCACTAGGAAAGTCACTTCCGTCTGGATAAAGCCTTTTAGTTGAACTAATCTGGATACAGCAAATATAAAAATATCACTTAAATTTGGACAACTCAGTTGTTTTTTTTTTCGGAAAAGGCACGTCACTACCCGAAAATGTCGAGATATTGAGTTACAAGTTTAGATTAAAATCACCTGCGGGAGATGACTGATAGAGTTAGTGAGTTAACCTAAGTGTTAAGTGTTGTTGGTAGCCTAGCTCACCGTGTGTCTGCCTCCTTTTACTGGAGAGACTGGGAAATCCTACTTTCCCTTTTTGTATGATAGAGAGTAATACCCAAAATCCTTCTACAAGCATTTGACAGGAGACGATCTCAACTCCCAAACTTAAACACCATGAATATCATGTCACCTTGAAAGCAGCACAAAAGTCCTTTTAGGACTACGTGTAATTTCTCAGCCTCTTGCCTTTAAGAGAACAGACGTTAATATAAATATTTCGGTCACTCTTTTCTTTCTTTTATTACTGCAGTCTATCAATTTAGCATGTGCTGTTGTGAGGTGCTGATCGTTGTTTCAGTCTTTAGTTTTATGATTTTCACAAACAATTCTATCTTGGTGTAATGGAAACGGAAGCTTAGAAATTGCAACACACAACACGGGTATCAACTAGCGCGTTATTCGAGACTAAGTGTTGTTTCGAAGCATGCTTAAAGTTCTCTGCATTTTTGTTTCATATAACAGCGACATACTCATGGAAAATAGAGACGTTATTTCAGTTTTACACGCCAGTTCAATTTTTAATATTAAAACATTATTTTATTTTCTATGGTGTCGTTATAGATGTTAGGTTAATGAGAAACTAAATTAATTACTGTTTCTTCATAAAATTAAATTTTCCGTTTCATTTCATTGCATTATAAATAGAAACATCGCCCATGTATATCTTTACTCTTTTGAATGCTTTACCTGAAGTATTGTAGTGTAGTCCCTAGATAAATATTATACGAGGTCTTTCCTGTTGATTTAATGTGTTAAAATATCATACAAAGCAATGCTAATTTTGTAACTGGTAGTTTCAAAACAAGTAACTGGCAAAGCGACATAAATTACTAAGTTATGTTTAGCTCCTTACATCTAATCATATTGAATTTTATATCCCTTACTGGTAGTATATAATGAGTGTGTCACACCATCCAGATTAGGCAGTCAGGATGATGTAATTTAATGGATGCATGCTATCTAAAACATTCATACCATTCGATGTCGCGTTAATATAGAAACTAATGTAATATTTCACAACAATAACTAATAGGTTATTTACCGTCATACTTACTGAAGACGCGCATTCCTGTAAGCATCCTTCGAATAATCTTTCCACTCGATCACTCAGTGGCTGCTCACAAGACACAAGACGCGTCACAATTAACCTTGCCAAATCTTTTTACTGTTTTTTCACTCATAGCTGACTGTACGTCACTCTCAGCAGAGTACGACGTGCAGAAGAGGCGATGGTCCTTGCCGTGATAAAATTCTCAAATAATAAACACTCATCGTTGAAATAGTTAAAGTAGAATAATACTAGGTTGCCTATTCACACTAAACCAATACAACTTACCATCATGTAACTGACGTAATGACTCGTCCACATAAGAGGCCAGAAGCTTTCCAAAAAGTTTGCCTATCGGACAAAATATACTAATAACATATCTAAATACGTGGTATATACCACTAGCAAGATAACTTATGAGTTTTAAACTGTACATTCATAAATATCCACTCCTTTGTTATGAATCTTTCCAGTAATACCTTATTTTAACATATGATTTTATATAACTATGCAAATGATGCTATAAAATCCCAGACTACTATATTTTCTCTAAAGTAAATGACGGAATAAATAGAATCTTATATTGGAATAACGGATCATTTTTATGATTAATGCAGGGCATTTAATAATGTTTTATCTATTTTTATTGGAAATGTATTTATTGTTCTATTTTATTGTTGGCATCATGGTTATCCATGAGACTAATGTAAAAATAATTCATAACTCCTCAGCCAAATTCCGAGGAGGTGCATGTTCTACTAACAAACTCAGAGTTCCTTGTTTAGTAGTAAACCTTTTTACACAGTTTCTAATTAATATGCCAGATAGTTTTGGAGATATCGTCTCGGCAAAAGGGCAGAAATTTTATTTTTTTCGTCCTAGACAAACATGCTTTACTGAGGCTCAGCCAAACACAATAAAATGTTATTTATATCGATCGATATATAGAACTAATTTTATAAGCAGTGTAATTTTACGATGCTTTTTAAGGACCATGTAAGTGGCAATAGATTACCATAGGATAGTTTAGTTTGCAAAACGTGATCGACGACGGTAAGAGAGAACATAACAAAACTGTATAGCCTGTGTTAAAATAAATAATGTTTGCAATAAACATTACAAAAATACAACATAACAACATTTACTTTACCTTTGAGGCAAGTTTGTGCAGCTTTCAAAACTTTTAGTTGACTGATAAAAATGTCAGTGGCATAGAAATACGCACTTTAATAAATATATTCTGCAAGTATATGAGAGGGAGAGAGTGAGATACAGTGTGAGTTTAAAGTATGGATTCAATCTGTTTATTTGTTGTTGGATAAATATGGTGTAAGGAAATTTGGGACACCTTTCTAGGAAATATATGTGAATAAGATTTACAAGTGCATATCATTCTTTACATAAAATATGTTTAAATTATTATATTTCAACATAATTTTTTACCATACTATATTTAATATCAATAATAATTATTTATGTAATATTCATTTTACTACGTCTGTAGATAGATGGATTTATGTCAAAGCAATGAGGAAAAGGGAGCAACTAAACCATTCGCTATGTCGACATCATTGAATGTCAGTCAATTTAACTTCTGTCACCAGATTGCATTATTACGAGACCCAGAAATGACAACTACACTATTAAGCAATTCGAACATACGTGGAATTGCACTAGCATCCTCTATCATAGTAACTGTCACTTAAAATTCGATTGCCAATCTTATTGATCCTATTACTGAGCAGTCTATCAGTATACGGAGGGACCAGTGATATTACTTATTTCACCAACTGTACATGAAGACGAAGAGACTGTTTTAAGTATTTAATAATTTTTACATACTACTGCGTTTGAAAATCACTATTACTACAACTAACAATTGTCAGTAAATGTGACCCATTTTAGTAGGATCTAGAAGTAGGTTCTAGTAGGTTTTAGAAACTACGTGATATGTATTATTGCTGAAACTATCTGACCGTTGTCAATGCACTAGAGCTCTGTTAGTAGACTGAATATGTACGGTGTGTGACAAGTATTCTAGCAAGCCGCTTTTTTATTACTGACGAGGGCACTTAGCAAGCAATATAACAGGAACTATCAATTGTCAATTATTAACTTCTGTCAGTAGATATTCATTCACTTCTAATCATTAAGTATCATATGAAAAAGAGAAGTTTAGTGTAGTAAAAAAGTTTATCAAAACCTGTAGTTTTTTACATTTTCTAAATTGAAACACATGTTTATTTTATATATAATCTTACAATTAGAAATTCTCAACAAACTTCAAATAAACACTAAACACTTTAATGTAGGTACTAGTTACGTAAATATACGTGGCATAAATGGTTTGTATTTTATAATTCTTGCAAACAAATGAGTGACAGTTCAGATCCACCGAAGTTTGATTTACCTTGACTCCTAGGATGGTTGTCACATTGAGTCTCGATAAAGGATTGCCACATAGATTACTTGGAATGACATTGAGTGCCGGTTCAATTTAAGTTTAATACCAATCTGTAAGATTATTTTCTGAAATAATAGAATATTTTGTCCAATAAAAGTTTACTTGTCTTAAGTATACAACTAACTAAATTCTTGCGTATCTATTAACAAAATCACTGCTACGTTAACGAGACCACTAATAACTTTCAAATCGTGTTATAGATCCTATACTTATTTTACATCTTAACGTTTCCTTCATTATTCCTTTCATCACCCTCATAAAGAGCAGTTGTTGGAGTTTACTTTTTTTTGAATGGGTCTCTTTATACGAGTCAATTTAAGCTCTCTACGTCTCTTTTTATTCAGCTGACCATTCCACAGAGAATTAATTATATATTATTCATTTTTTGAAAGTGTTCTTTCTACTTAAATTATTAGTAACGGATGGATTTTCTAACAATCTTGTATTTTAATAATGCAATAAACCAAATTCTTGTATTTTAAGTGAATGAATGATTGTTTGCCTTCAAAATAGTATTGATATCAGATTTCTATGCACAGTTTGTGAAGTGTAATGTATTTAGCGTAGTAAAATTACTTCCCTGAAGAGTCTTTTTATAGATTCTAACACAGTATATCTACATTGTTTTGTTTTCACTTTATCATACTATTTTTCATTCATTTAAATAACAAAGAGGACGTTTGCAATGTCTAGTCAGTGAAGATGTCATTTCTATATATTACATAATTTTAAACAAATGTAAATTTTATTTAAACAGTAAAATAGCTACAATTAAATTATATAGGACTTGAGAGAATTATCCTTTAAACTATACAAGATACTGACTGTTAAAATAATTATTCAAATTAAAATTTCTAAAGTATTTTGTTCATAACTTAACGTAATTAAACAGGGAACTAAATTTTACTTAAGAAGAACAAACGAATTATAAGAATTAGAATATTTTTGTTATAAATAATTAAACTATTACTAGCAAAGGTCCCATAGTATTATGAACACATCACCGTAGGTCCATTTCGTATAATACATATCGCACTGTACAACTGGGAAAAACATAATTTATATTTATGAAACGTAAAATTCTTTTGATCATTAAATTTTAGAGAAACCATATTGAAAAAAAATATAAAAAGCCATACATTCATGAGGTTAAATTAATTCACATATAACATACAAACGTACATAACAAAACGTATATACATTTAATAATGTTGTAGTGAGACGATATTTCAAAATTTTTTTGCATAACAAAAAACATTTTTTTCAAAAGACGTTAGATACAAAATTAAACTGATACACTAACAAAATGAGCTGGATTTAAATGTTATTGTATGATTTAAGTATTATCAACTAAACTCATTTACTCAGTAGGATGATGAAACAGGTTCCACGCTGACAGTTATCTTTAGTTATCAGCCCTTAGTTGTACCGTGCAGAGACGAGGTTTTTGCCAAGGAATAAAAGCTCCCCTCTCCTCTAGTTGGTAAAACGTTAGCGGACCGAAGCACATTAAATGTAGTTTTCAGAACAAAGGTTGTTAAATTAAATATAATATGATTGAATTCATTTGATGCTTAAGATTATGTTTTTTTTTTTCAGTTTGGTTTGTAACTATCGCCCAAAGCTTATAAGCACAGCAATAATAACGTGATTATGGGGTGTAGTGCAAGGTTATTATTTTGTATTGTGGTGCTATATTGACATAAGACTCTTTTCATTTTTTCATGCCCGATGATTTTATCGACAATATGTAGTTTAATAGTTTTCTTCCGTATTTTGTAAGCATTTATTCAAGGCATATAGCATAAAGTTTGTTACACACGATGAGGAGGACAGATTATATTGACCCTCTTATTTTAAGATAAGCCAATAAGTTTTTATAATGTTTAAATTTTAGACACAGTTCATAAAACACTGTAATAATACAATTCATTTTAGGCATCCAAAGTAGATATTTTGGACAAGAAAAACGATTTTAATGGTACGAATTTTATGAATCAGAATTATCATCAGATAATGGGATATTTATATGTCTTGTGAAGGAAACAGGATTTTTCCGGACATTTGCCATCGTTCAGTGAAACAAGAAAACAGTAACACTACGTTTCGAGATCTGCAATCTGATCTCTTCTTCAGGTAAAGAACTAACCCAATACATAATTACAAACTAGGTTAAAATAAACAAATCTTACTAAAGCGTTGTGGCACGCCTAAGTCAGGAATCACAACGTACATGTTGTTGTCAACTTCACTAACACTAAAGACATGCACTTAATACAAAACTATACAAAACACTAATCATTAAAACTAAACTACGGAATACAGGTCACAATACGTCTTCACTCGTCTACTAACCACCTACGACTGACCAGAGGGACTAGCCAATGGAAATCGTGTCGGCTGGCTAAAACAAGATGGCGGAAATACAAGGGAAGGGGAACAGGAATGGGCCCTTTCGTTATTATTGGTTCATGCGAGATGAACTTCTTAAAACCATATTGTGACTCCGCATTGGTTTATTACAAATATCCGATCCGTTTGATACTTTTGGTTTTCTCTTTAGTTCATTTTTTAGAATTGGCAACCAAAGCGGCCTAATCTCGACTGATGGTTGACTGATTGGTTGGTCTGCCAATTTAATGTATGTTGCCTCAATTAATTTCCTTTTGAAGAAATGTGGTTCCCGATGTATTATGTGGGCTTGATCCCAATTCATATGATGGTCTTCGGACCAACAATGGTGTGCAATTTTTTACTTTTCTGTGAAACCCTTTCTCGTGTTTTCTTTGTGTTCTTTTATCCTTACGTTTAGTGGTCTTTTTGTCTCGCCTATGTATTCCCTATTGCAGCTACATTTTATACTGTAAACACAGTTTTTGGAATCCTGTGTGCCATTTTTTGGTTTTGTTTTTACGAGACTTTGTCTAAGAGTGTTGTGTGTTTTAAACGCGGTTCTAATGTTGTACTTTCTACCTACTCTTCTAATTTTATCCAATAATCCCGGCACATAAGGGATTGACATAAACGCAAATTTATCACAATTCTGTTTTTTTGACTCAGGAATGATTCTTCTGGTTCGTTTGCACTTATTAATTACTAATTGAGGGTATCCATTGCTTCTGAGATCCGATTCAATTTTCTTAAATTCTTCTTTTAGTCCATCTTTATCTGAGCACAAGCTCTTTGCTCTATCAAACAACGAGTAGGCTACTCCTTCTTTGACAGATTTTTGATAGGTTGGAATTATAATTTAAATATTTTCCTGTGTGTGTTATCTTTCGAAAAACAGTTGTCTTAAGGACATCCCTATCTCTTAATACACACACATCCAAAAAGGGAAGCTTGTTTTGGACTTCCACTTCCATTGTGAGGCGGATAGAAGGAGAAATACTATTAATGTGATTCAATAAATTATTTAATTCAATGTCTCCATGAGAAAAAATAACAAAGGTATCATCCACATACCTCCACCAAATCTTCGGTTTGAACTGAGCTGAAGCCAAAGCTTTTCGCTCGAATTCCTCCATAAAGATATTGGCGAAAATAGGAGACAGTGGAGAAACCCATTGCCATCACCTCATCTTGACGGTAAATTTTACCCTCTAACTCAAAATAATTGCATTGAGTGCATAGTTCTAACAGTTCCATAATTACTGGCACGGGAAGTTTAGTTCTATCCTTTAATGTTTGGTCTTCTTTGAGACGTGATTTAATAATTCGGAGAGTTTCTGGAACTGGTACATTTGTAAATAGACTTTCGACATCAAAACTTACCAGTTTGTCAGTTTCAGTCAACTTTAGGGATTTTGACTTCTCTACGAAATCCCTGGAATTTTTGATGAAAGAGTCAGTTTTTCCTACCAATGGCGTTAAGATGTCCAAGAGGACTTTAGACAATTCCCTGCAAGGTGAATCACGAGAACTAATGATGGGCCGAAGAGGGATGGTAGGTTTGTGGATTTTGGGAAGGCCATACATATGGGGGATTTATATATGCCTTATTACTTGATTGAAATACATTTGTAATAATAAAATAAAATAAAATTTTTTTTTACATATTTTCATTAAATATTTCGAAAGATAATAAGGCTACGTATTTATGCAAAAAACGTGTAATTACCTCTAGTAATATTTAATACACATTAAAAACTAATTCCGTGTGCTTATCTCAAGCGGTTTTTTGTAAGTATTAATACAAGATAACCCGAAAAATAGTTTAATGCACATAATTACTTGTGGTATGATAAAATGTACTTCTTTTTCCTGTTCTCTGAAACATATTAAACTCTTCTCTGTACTGTAAAACAATGAAGCTCCTTAAGTAAATATCTTACCATCTTAAGTAATGTGTCTATTTTTATTCCTCAACCTTGCGTAAATTGTGGACATAATAATCCCAATGCTTTTTAGAGAAAAGTGGGATAATTATCGCTCTCGCTCTCTCTATGAAAAAATAGTTGCTTGTATCAGAATCTGGAGACCTTGGTTAGTGTGGAGTTAACAACAGGAGCCTAGAGTCAAAAACCACCAGCCATGGACAGATGAGTATTAATGGGCATTTTTTATGAAAAGACCCTGTGATTTGGCCAAGATTGAAAATTTTATTAAACGAAATATGTTATATTCTGTATTCCTTCTACCCATATTGTGTATATGGATACCTAAGAACAATGTCTCTTAAAGTCTGGCACAACTTCTCCTCCTTTGCCTTGGGGGATGCAAAATTTATATTGTGTCATTTTCAGTCTGCCCCACTGTGTACATTATATCTCAAGAATAAAATTAAATCTCTTGTATAACTTCTCATGCAGTTTTATCAAAGTCTAGGACGGGATGTGTGGTATAGGTTCTTCTAACTTGTACACGAGTATACGAGATACACAACAAATATATCATTGACACTTTTTTTGTTGAACCAAACTACGCGTGTTCGAACATTGAATTTAATATTATGAACGAAAAAATTAAGTATTAGGTTTTAGAGCAAGGAACCTTTTTTTTGAGAACAGTAAGTATTATTCTGAGATGTGCTCCAGTAACCAGTTTTGTTGTTGTTTGTAAAATAAAACGAAAATTGATAAAGAATCCGTTTTAAATGTAATCATTTTCCGAAACACAAGAAACACTTGTTTGCTCATGTTCATTTTCTCCATATAGACAGACCATTCAATACACTGCTATAGTAATAAAACACACGTGAGGTTTTTTTTTCAAAAGTCAGAGATTAACGTCACCTCTAGCGACTGACAGAGAATGTAAGTTACCGCAGTGAGACGACAGGCCGGAAATAAGAGAAACGGATATTGCTGACCCTTGTCACAGATCCCTCACCCATCAGTGTCTTTTACTGTCCAGTGTCCTTTCTCTAGAATCCTGGAAATAATAAACTACACCGTCTTGGTAAGAAATTATTTTAAAATCCATTGTGGTTTATACGCCTCATAAGCTATGTATTAAAAACCTATATAGAATGTCTTAAGCTTTATCACCCGATCATGAAAATATAAATACATGCACAGATCTGAGAAATCTACTGTTACAAAAAAATCAACTAGATGGGTTATTTAAATTCTTTAAGCTTATATTTACTATTAAATAGTCACTTTTTCTTTAGTATAAAATTACAGTACTGACCAAGCACTATATACCTAACATTTCTAACAATACGCAACTAAATGTATTTTCATATCTAGGTAATTTCTATCTAGAATTCTGTGCTAAACAGCGTTGAAGAAGAGGTTTAAAAAGAAGTGTTCTTACTATCAAGCTTACAATAACCTTTCAATTTATAAATGTTTACAAAGTTAAAATTGTGCTGAAATTGACTAGATAAACAGTTGTGCTGTAGTAAAACAATGTTTACATAGAACTTAATTTTACATAACAGTCTCTTTCAATTAGTAGTATGATGACTTAATGGTATAACACTAAGTATAAGTCCGTCTATAAAGTGCAATGATTAAAGAAAATGCATTGCCTTTGTTCATGTTTATTACTTATGAATTATTCATCGTGCGATCTGCGTAAATTAAACGTTAGTATACAACGTTATATGATTTTTCTGCCTAAATAAATGTCTCATTGCCCTAACCTTACCAAACTGAAATTAAAATCGCGTTCATAAATTATTTACTTCTAATTTATATAGCTCTGATCCGATCTTTAAACCCGGCTACAGAAATTGATTAATTTATTATAATTAATAAAACAAAACGTCATCCTAAATATAATGAATCTATGTTGTCAAGAAATAAAAAAAACTGTTTATTTTTATGTATATTCTGGAATACACAGAAAAATTAATTACGAAATCTATAAAAAATTAAATTTGGAAGTATTTTGGAGGCCATAAAACATAATTGGGTGGTTGTGGACAATAGCACGGTCACGACCGTGTTTGTCCTTGCTCGCCTTCATCAGCAAGAAATGACCGGTGGAAGCACTTTCCATTCTTACATTAGTTCTATCAACTTGGCAAAAGTAAGGATGTCTGATGTGAGAAAGCTAGCTGTTAGAGCACCCAAGATAACATAATCAAGGCAAAAAGTCCCAAGGAACGCTTGTCCGGAGGCGATTCTCATAACACCGGGCGCTGGCAGGACCTATACAGACCTGCTAAAAAGATACGTGTTAAATAAAACCTGATGACACGGGCACTAAGACATAAGCCGTCAGACAGAGAGAAAGAGAAACGAAGGTCGTACATCTCACCAGACGGAGGACTGACACGAAGTGCTGTGAAATATTTTGGTGTAATATATTCCGAGCTCACGTTCTGGGATCATATCTCTAAAGCGGCAAACTTGGAGGTGGTTGTTACCGCTTCTTAACACGACTAATAACGACATGTAGCGAGTAAGCGGTGACTGCTTATGACGGTCAGGTGCTCCTGTACAGGTGCTAGATATAGGGGACGCTCTAATTCAACGGCGCTACAGCACAGATAGCGAAAGTATAGAGAAATGGGGCACTTCGGATCGCGAGATCTTATTGAAATCCTTTTGAACCGACCATCCTCATGGTAGTTCGGACCATTCAAATCGACATCTTACCAGACACATTTTTTTCGGAAATTTGTCTCTAACAGACAAACATTGAATAATCTCTCTGCTCATGTAGAGGGGTGCTGAAAACCATGATATTTAATACAGCCCAGGTGTTGACCAGCCGATGGCCCGATACTGTACTGAAATGGCTCTCTGTTGGCTTAAATAGGCACCCTCCTGAAGTAACGCATAAAGAGGTCCTGAGAGGGACTGAACCAGTGGTTTTAGTCAATGCGATTTCAACATACCAGCGACATTTTTTCTATTAAGAAAAACCTATGCAGTATCTATTTGGTCTTAACTTAGCCTGGATGAATAAAGAAGTCATTCCCTCTTCCTTCACACCAAGGGTGATTACAATTAAATTCTTTTGTTTTTAAAACTACATACAATTACGGATTAAGGGCCATATTAATGCGTTTGACATTTCTTTTATTATTTTGGCCTTGTAGTTGAAGTGCGTAAAAGATTTTTTTGTCTTTTAAGCTATTTTCATTTCTGTGTTGAAAGGAAATTCTGCATAGCTAAATTTGCAAACACTTTTAATGTATTATTTAAAATGTGTTCTAAGGAGGTGCTATTCTGATTCTTGTAATGAATATCTAAATTTTTTCTAGCACTTCTATCACAAATTATTTACAATAAAACTATATAGATGTAGATAGCATTGATTTTTTGCTTTAATTCATGTTTAAAATATTCATATAAGGGAGCTGTTTGAATTCTTATATAATAGCAAAATTAATCATTCTGCTACTGACTTACAGGTAAATAGTGGATTATATACGTCTTTTTAGACGCCTAATCCCCAATGTCTACTTTCTTTCCATGTTCCAGTACTCGCCATATGTTAACCCTAATGTTATTTAAAGTAGAAAATGGTTCTAATCATCCCTCAGAACTTTACTGAAACCCAACATAAGGTGCAAAATAAAAACTTGTTTGTTTCAAATACCTTAATTAATGTAGAGTAATTTATAATTTGAAAATGATAGTACTGAACATTTGAATAATCGAATCTCAATCAGAATGAATGAAAAGTTTCAGGAGTCCTAATAACCAAAAGACGACCAGACGAAGGCTGTATATTTAATAAGCAATAATATATCACATTAATCATCCAAACCGCCTTTATTCGGTGTAATCAGGATTAAGGATTTTATAATTAGGACCTTTGTGAGTGTGTTATCCTTGTATGTTATTTTTCATCGTATGCAAAAAACCTTACCTCTTGATGAATAA
Source organism: Homalodisca vitripennis (assembly GCF_021130785.1). NCBI lineage: Eukaryota > Metazoa > Arthropoda > Insecta > Hemiptera > Cicadellidae > Homalodisca > Homalodisca vitripennis. The sequence goes on along the minus strand of NC_060209.1, from coordinate 49,124,670 downwards.
TATTTTGTGTAATAAAGCGTATCTAACCATAAACACAGATTCACGTCAACGTACATATCACACAAGACACTGAATTAAACCTGATAAAATTTTTTCTTGAAGGAGCTATAGGATTCCTCCATCGAGAGCATGGCAGCACTTTGGAGACTACGCGGTTCATAACTATTTTACTGCTGGTTTTTATGTTTAAAGTTGAATTATGGATTAAAGTTGTAAAGTCCTTGTCCTCAATATTCATCAATTCATGCATAATTGTGTTTTTTCCGGTATAAGGAATTAGGTTTTCTAATTGCATACATTTCTTTGTAACCCTTTCTAGTGCAGGATTTGCAAGGAAAGTCTTTGTAGGGCCGGTATATATTTTTTTGTATTAGACAGGAACCGAAATAAAGATGAAACCATCTTTGCCGCTTAATATTAAAAGAATGGTAGACAATTATGTGTTAAACAAAGCAAACCTCGCTGCAACTGTTGACTCTTTTAAGTGTTGTTTTGTCAGAAGCGCTCCACTCTACAAAATGTCTTCTTTATTTGAGAACCTGTGTGACCCAATATTCTATACCTTCGCAACGTAAGTGTTTACTCTATGTTCTCCTCAAGTACCTTAATTCTCAATTTGAAAGTATATTTGGCATTGTAAATTGAGAATCTCTGATGAAGTAGTCAAGAACACTTTGCACCTAGCAATATTTGTCGTTCGCCTACTTGTTCTTAAAATATTTATAAATGTATTGTATTCTCGATCCTTTATAATACGAGAATTTCGCACTTTAGTATTGATTCTAACAGTTTTTAGGGTTAAAAGGTGGGGTTATAATAGTTAAAACATATGTATTTGAAACTTCTAAAAACATTCAAATATATCTAAATTTAGAGTTGTGATGTACAGTTATGAAAAGCTATAAATAGCAAAAGTTATAACGGAAGCATTTTATTTTTCGTTACATAGATTGATGTATTACTTTAGAATACATTAGTCTTGTTGTACAGTATTTTACAATTTACATAATTTGGAATATTAATAGCCTTTTTAGTGTCTCATTCTTTTTATACAGTTGGTGATTTCATGGACCATCTCACTAGCTCCAATGTGCAGTAGTACAGGGGCGCTGACATCCAAAGTTATTTTTATTATATATCAATTTTATTGCTTGACAACTTTTATTGTTAACTAAAATCGATATTGTTTACAATATTTTAAAAATTAAATCATTAGCATAAGACATTTCATTATTTTAATGAATATACAATTATTATTATGTGACGCATGCTATGCAATGTTAAAATTGTTTTCTGGCAATAAAGTATATTGTATTGTATTGTATTGTATTATGGTGAATTTTGGGTGTGTGTGTGGGCGCACGCGCGCGCGTGTGCGTTTGTGATAGCGAGGAGACTTAATAATCTCGAGTAAATTTTATTATAGGAAATTTTACATTATTGCTTAGATTAGAGGACTTAACTCTACACTTTATATATTGTCAAAGTATTTAACTTGCTTTCTTTAAAATTTTCAAACAGGCTTATTTAAGTGAGCTGACATACCAAATGCAATATCCACATTTATACTGACCCCCGAGCTTACTATAAAACTGCAATTTCATAGATAGGCGACTAGGGCTGTTACAAAACAAGAGACAGTAATTTATTGACATATTAAGTTTGTTTTTTGGACTATTGAGCACAAAATAACCATAGAGCGGCTAGATATCTTTGTTCTTACTTAAAAGAGAATGGATACTCTCAACCGGGTCCGAGTAGAATATGTTATGATCGAACCTAGACGTCTAGCTAAACACAAGAACATTCAGCGTAACTTAGCTATTTCTTCATTGTATAATAAGATCACGACCTCCACGACTAAATTTGATCTCAGTTAGAAGACTGTCAGAAAAATAGAAAAAAACCATGTAATAAAGTTCATGCATAAAAAAAACCCCGAAGATGGTCGACTACTCAACTACTCTTAGGACTAGCTTTTACTTACAATCGAAGTGTTAATCATTACATAGTACATCAATAAATAGTTATATTATATCCACAACTAAAAATACATTAATGAATACTTTATATCAGTCAAAGACTGACAAAATAGTATTGTGTAAAACTGTCTCATATATATATATATATATATATATATATATATGTGTGTGTGTGTGTGTGTGTGTGTGTGTGTGTGTGTGTGTGTGTGTAATTCATGTAAAACCGACAACAGTAGATCTGTTAGATACAGGTACTCTTTCGATAATAACCATTATAGACGGAATAACAAAAATGATCAAACGCTATGCAAATTGGCTTTGAGCACACAGTATGTATCTGAAAGGTCAATATTCCGTGCGCATAATCGTATTAACCATATTTTATTTTATTTACCGTATCATGTTTTCAGATGTAACTATTTCACAACAACTATAATAAATCCAATCTATTGTTTTAGGAACAAAAAATTTAATAAAATATATTATCCAATGAATTTATTAATAAACTGCTTTAGTTTGATATTATAAAATCATTCTGCTGTTGTTGAGTACATTATAATGAATATTCATTGATTGAGTGCAAGAAACATACGAATATCTTGGTTCACACCACGTTGAAACATTGCTTATATAATCAAATAAGTTCTGTCGTGCTGTATAGAATAATGCTCAGGTAACAAACAAATTTTAAATAAAAACTGCAGCAAGAAGCATTCATTTTGTAGAGGTAACTTACTTACATAGGCGAAGGTTTATCTTCATGAAAAACTATGACTGATTAGACTTTTTTATTATAGGCTGGTAGATATCATCGGTTTGACGCTATATTTCATTTGTATTTATTTTCCTCAATAATTATTTCAGTGTTTTCTTACTATCCCTGAATATTAGTAGGGAGATTTGTAAGTACAACTTTTTTTCTCTAATTACAATGGATTATGTTTTTAAAACTGTTTCGCTATGGAAAATTTTATTGTTATCCCTTGCAGGCCTACAGTGTTCACACACTAATGTAAACATTTTAAGTATGTGATCTTAATTATCAACATGCATTGATCCCAATACATGTATAAAGTTAACATCGAGTTTTGTGTGTGTGTGTGTGTGTGTGTGTGTGTGTGTGTGTGTGTGTGTGTGTGTGTGTGTGTTGTATACAATGGAGTAAATGTCGTCTGAAATTAATAGTAATAAATACTAGAAATATCAATTTTAATTATGTAAAGAAAACTTACACACACCACTTGTAGGTCTTAAAATTTCTTTGCTTATAATTTTTTTGTAACGTACTACCGTACTTAAAAATTCCTCCTGGGAGTTTGAAATTTTTTTTAATTTTTCCTCAGACACTAGACCCCAATTGAAAAATAATACTTATGAAAATGTAGTAACTATGTACGAGTATTATAGACCCCACTACACCCCTTTAAACCTAAAGACTATTTTTATTACATCATTAATCACACTAACTGAAATAATTTTGTACATCTTTAATATATTTGTAAAAATACCAACATATCCCAATATTTGTTTAGGGTTGCAATAAATATAAATCTAATATAAAAATTTTCCTTAAATAAAAAATCTTACATTAATATATATATATATATATATATATATATATATATATATGTTATTATTATATATGATATGTATTTACATGTAGGTTTTAATTCCAATTTATATGTGAAATTGTTTATTTGGACATTGTATGATGTCCCGAAACAAATAAAAGAAAAAAACCATTATGTGGTAGGAAAGCGAAAGATCATATATTTAAGCTAAATAACATATTTTGATATTATCATACTTAGCTTTTGGCATAAGTATAATTTATAACGTTATAGAACGATACCTCAAAAATACTTTATAAAATTACACAATAATAGCATTTATGTCTAACTGCACGCGTTCACTTCGATTGTGGCAATCTACCTGATATAGAGTGCTTTCTACGTTACGGTACATTCGAGTGTAACAAGTACAATGAGAGAGTTAATCAATATAATAATCCATTTCTATCTGCGCACTTACGTAAACATGTATATTTTATCTAGTGAGCAATAATTTTACATATAGTAGTGAATTAGTTTTTTTTAATTATTAAGATGTATTTATTTAGTTATCGCTTTAATTATTTAATGTTAAACGGGATTGTAACAAATATTTTGTGGTGTATTCTAAAAGAGTTTTTCATTTGTTTCATGAAATATCGTCTGTGAATATATACTCACTACGTGCTTTAAATGTAATTTTGATCATAATATTTGTAGAAGAGCGTCAGTTTAAGCCTTAAACAAATAGTATTCTAAAACAAACTTCCTATTTTGGGACATGTTATTACAACTTTTATGTATATATATATATAAAAGTTGTAATAACATATATATATATATATATATATATATATATATATATATATAATATGTCCTGAAAGATGTATAATGTCAGAATAAAAAAAATGTGGAACAAAGAACTGAAAGTTTGAAGTTTTCATGCGACCCACTGCAATACGAGATGACTATCCTCTATCCTGTGGTTGGTTGTGTACAATCTGACCAAGTCCACTTTGACGTGGTCGTACTGGAGTTTCTTGATTGTGTTTGTTTGGCTGTTGTGTGGCATGTCTACATTTCTCCGTGATAGAACGCTTAACCTACAGTTTGAAAAGGATCTGTTAATTGCTTTTTAGCTCGTATATTCTACCCTGCTGCGAATTTTGAACACACGATGCCAACATTAAGCATGGACATTACCATAGAGACATATTAAAGACATCCAGTTTTTTTGAGCCTACATATTATATTTAAGTGGTCGCTAATCCCTCTATAATCCTTGATTAAATTATAAACACACACACACACACACACACACACACACACACACACACACATATATATATATATATATATATATATATATATAATATTTGTGTCTTTAAAGGCATCAAATAAAAATTCTTGTGATTTACTTATTTATAAAATTAGTCAATTGTCGTATTCGGGAAATAAAATTACGTCTATTTTTACTAGGTTTAATATAATCTAGATGTAATATGTTTGTTTTGTTTATATTTATACAATTTTTGGGAGTACATGTTGGTCGTAACATATCGGCAGAATAATGTTTGATATAATGAAAAACAAATTCATGCTTCAATTCACTTTCCTCTTAGTGCATCGTCTTGAATCTGAAGCTGTCACAGATTTTTAACCTAAAGTCTGTTACAAAACACATCTCAATTGTGTTTTGACAAAAGTAGGCTTTTCATACCTGTGTATGTATATACAATAACCATACAGTTATAATACATATTATGGTTATATTGCTATTTAACATGTGGTTAAAAATACTGTACAATAACTGTCTTGTGATTATACATGTAGTTAAACAATAACTGTCTATCAATAATACTTGTAGTAACAGTTTCATTGCGGATGTATACTCAGTGATCTTAAGAGGCCTAAGACCACATAGTACAATAATCCTGCACTAATATTAAAAAAGCTGATATATGTCACACTTTGCTGTTATAACGCTACCATCGACACGGTATTCCACTTTAGGTATCTCTTTAATGATTGGTTTAAGAATTATACATACAATTTTAAAATTTACATATTTATATGTATGTAATGTAGTACAAACCATGTTAATGCACTAAACGAGGTTTAAACCTAACAGAACACAACTGAAAGTCAACTCAAGTTCTCAATATCAGCAGCCTTGTCATTGTACATTTTATCACAAGTGGTCCTTCCCAACTTTTAGATTACAAAAGTTTTGAACACGTCTATTAAGTTAGCCCTCCGTTTTGACCCTCAAATATTGTTTCTACACTACTGAGATAATCAAGGCTAATTTTATAGGAGAAATCCTTTTTTCACTTACCTAATAGTTGAGTAACTATAATGAAGCCTTGCTTTGAAAACAACAATACAGAAAAAAACATATGATAAAATAGAAAAACATTTAAAACTAATTGTAAAGACCAAAAACTAATAAATGATGTAGAAAAAATATGGTCTGAAATTCATAATTTTGGAATGGATTTATTCTTTTACTAATGGTATAATTATATCACTGAAATTTACGGAAGTTTGGAAATTACAATTATCTTTTAAAACTGTCATACATGCACTTTCAATTTTATTTATTTTAGTCCAGGAAGATTCTTTAAAAACTAAACTAGATGATTCAAAATTTATATGATGTGTGTTCAACTATTTTCGATTTTTCAATGTTTTCTTTTTTATATTTATAAATATGTTCTTTTAGCCTAATATCCACCGGTCTTGATGTTTGGCCGATATACAAAACAGAAACTTTTACGTAACTATAACATATGGTAGTATTGTTTTGGTTGCATTTCAATTAATCATGTTACAACACAAAATCACACGCAATGAGTTATATCGTCTTGAGTCGTCAATCTAGATTGCTTAAATATACTTTCAATCAATGTGCTTTTTTTGCGGCTAGAACTTTAATACCAAACATCCAGTCTAGACATCTTAATATGTTTTACATAATTAGTACTCAATCTTGGACGTAAGTACCCTGCCATGAAGACAATTATGGTTTTAGAAGGAGAATAAAACAACAAAAGAATAACACAACATGAGTATGTTTATAAATACATTTAGTATGTTTATTTTCGTGTATTATAAAGTCATAATAACGACCTGAGCAGGCGTGTCCTCAGTAATATATATATATATATATATATATATATATATATATTATATATATATATATATATATATATATATATAGAATAGAGGTTAATAATAATATTCAAGGCAATTGTAAATATATTTAATATGATTATTATTGTATGAGATTTAATGTACAACTGGCAAAATATAGCACAATTAAACTTATATATCTCAGTTTTTTTTTTTGTAAAAATTTAGAGGTAAAAACCAAAAATAATTAGGCTAAATTTAATTAATACAGAATAGATAATCTGGCCGTACTTAGTTAACTGTGAATAGAAAGAACTTTAGGCTTTCAGAGGTGTTCCACAAATTACAGACTAAGTTGCTCCACAAAGGGCTAATTAACGAAACAATGCGCCGAAAAAAGCGCTGAATGCTTAGCTTTGTGTACTTTATTAAAAATATAACAAACATAAGCCGGTATAGTGTTAATAATTTTGTTTAGGATAGCTCCTAAAATCTGATGCTGAGACTGTATAAATTCTTATGAACCTAATATGTAAATGAATACATGTTGGCCTCCAAACTGAAATAAAAAATACTCAACTATTAAACTGTGTTAATACAATATAAAATTACCTTGCCAAAGGAAAATGCAAAAATATATTTAAGAAAAATACGCAAGAAATGTTGCTTGGAATAATTTTCATGAATAGTCAATAGAAAAATTCTAACACAAACCTAAATTATAGAACAGGATGTAAATTATAGAACCTAGAGAGACCATGATGTAATTAGTAACGTGTCCTCTCACCCATGTGGAAAGTCCTTAGGGCTCTGTGGTTTCTCGGGACCGATACTGTACAATCAATCAGGGAGAGGTTGACCATTATTGTTCATCAATATGTCTTGTCTCTGAATAAATCATATGTTGCATATTGAAAGTGCTTATTATTTAAAACTGGCTAATGCACTCATCCAAAATAAGTACAAAAATTGCGTCTGAACCATGGTTAGGTTTAATCTATTTTGAACCAGCTGTTAACCGACTTCTCCCTAAATCTCTCTCTCTCTCTCTCTCTCTCTCTCTCTCTCTCTCTCTCTCTCTCTCTCTCTCTCTCTCTCTCTCTCTCTCTCTCTCTCTCCTTCTCTCCCTCTTTTCTTGCTTCGAGTACTATACAAATGTAAATCCAAGCTGCACACACTGTCACATTTTTCTGCTACAGTACAGAAGTTGTTGGCTCTACTTTTCTGTTTCTTTGGTTAGATTTTGCACAATATACATTGCTGCTAATTCATCTATCGTTGTAGTAGATCCCCATTTCGAATCGAATAGATTGTACTACTAAACGGCAAACTTCGTTAATGTATTTATGTGAAATGAGTAAATTATTTAATATAATATGTTTTACCTGAAATTACAAAGGTTTTAAGAGGGATTGTTGCAAATCCCACCTTTACTGGTCAAAGTTTAAAATTGCCTATAAAATTGCTTCAATATTTATATTTATCTCACATAAAATGTTCTTTATATAATTGTTATCAACAAATAATCATATTTCATTTTTCATTCTTGTAAGTTGTTAAAATACTTTTATTATAGTTATAGTAAAATAAATGTGTTATATTTACAATTATGACTACAAATTTTAATATATTTGTATTTATCAAACTATCATAAAAGTCAACACGTGTAAAAATATTGTTTTGTCATGATCCTATAACAAATAAATCATATTTTGGTTATATCCCAGTAATTATTTATTAGGCTACCAACAGGTCCTTGTTTAAAATGTAGTCATGGTATGATAACACTATAGAAATATCCTGCAGATTTAAAACTCAGTTTTAATGTTCCTCTTGGTTGAAAGAAAGTTTGTATTGAACTTAGAATCAAACATTCAAAACTAATGAAAAAAATAACATTATAACGTGTCTATATTTGTCTTATGGGTAACAATGATGGCTGCGATAAAAAATTAGAATAACCGAAATGTGTACAGAAACTGAGTAGGATATAATCATAAGATATTTTATAATTTATTATACTTGTGGTACGTATGGTAAAATTATTTTGTTGGATTTGTTGATTGCAAGACTTTCTTTTCGTTCTGTAGGGTTGTCCGAAGCTACATCGTATCAGTTTATTAACCAACATGTATAAAATAAAGCAATAAACAATCTATCAGACAGTCTAATAGACAGTTTATTTCAGTAACAAATGTAAATGAATAGACATAGGAAATAAAAACCACGATGACTTATTGCTTTAAACGTAAAATTTGGACTTTTCGCATTATAAATCGTGAACCGTTTAATACTTCATAACTCTTTTTTAAGTTGCAATATTCAAGAAGAGACCCTGTAAATTTGCTGGAATTCACTAACAGATGTTCTAAGTTACAAAATGATTTTTATGAGTAATAGAATGTAATGTTTTCCTCCCTCGGCCACAGATGGGCTGTCATGGAGTGTTTTAATATATATCTGTGAGACCGCAGCTGCAGCCTCAGTATTGCCCACCAGGGCTCGCTTTATATGGGAGATAATAAATGCACTCGCTGTTTGTTCCATCACTGTTTTGTGATAGTTACTTCCTAGGTAATTTATAAGCATGATAATTTAGTGAGAGAATTTTAACTCAATTACCGATGTTTTTCCAGACATAAATGCCTGTATTATTCTATTTCAATATTAATTAAGGACCCCAATAGATCTTAGAAATTCTTGCGTTATCTGTTTATATGATTGCATGTCCGATCGTGCGATAACTCTGGATAGAAAGGTTCTACATGTTTTACAACTGTACATAATTTTATCTTGGATTATTTAATACACTCATTATTAATTAGTAAAAAATAAAGAAATAAATATGTAAACTGCCTTACAGCCTATTTAAGTTGGAAACGTAAACATCGCACAATAAAATAATTTGTTAAGCTGAGCTGACTAAAATCATATAAAACTATATTATGTGTCATACTAGCACATATGATGAAGTTAATGGGTTAGATGGTCATATAAGGCTTTCTTTACGTTCGGCAGATCCTTCGATAATCCTTTGTATCGTTTTTTAATCTACATGTATTCTTAGCCGTGATTATGATTGGCGTGTTCCTAAACTTTTCCTACGAATTTATTAAAATTGTATTACCAGTCGCAATTCCATTTTCAGATTCAATAACGGCTCTAGAATTAAAAAATGAAAATAAAATACTACTGTAATTGTAAAGTTGGTGCTTGACTAATCTCCAAAACTAAAATGCATGAGGCGCGAGTTATATTTTTAATATAAAGAGAACAAAATTTTATTGCGTTGACAAATGTATTGCTACTTTCAAAGTAATTCGCATGGTATTTACAAAATTTAAACCTTTTACACATTTGAAAGTAAAAAATGCAACCATAAAGAAACATACTGCGTATGATTACCTTTAGCTATTCGAGTTGCTGTAATTGTTGCGATAAGATCTACTATGCTCAAAAATTAGAGTGCAGTTTCAATTGTTCAGACACACTGTTAGTATTGAGAAATGCTTTCATGTATGGTCTACACCACTGAAGTAATACCAAATGTATAACAAACAAATTATTTTAATTTACCAGCATATACACGAAAACATTCATTTGTAGAATTTACTAATGTTAACAATTATCTCGGTTGTATTTGAGGGGAGGGACTAAATGTATGTTTTAGTAGAAAGAAACTAAGTATTATTACTTAAATACTTTTCATTGGAGTAAGAGCCTTAAATTTAACAGCATTTAATGTTACTGACTTAAAAAGACTAAGATTTTTTTGTAGAAATACGACGGTTTTAAACAGCTTGATCTTAATTAATTATTGCTAATTGGATGTTTTCTTGATAAGGAAATATGTAAGAGCCTTAAATTCAACAAGATTAATGTTACTAACTTTAGAAACACTATGATATTTAGTAGAAATACAACGGTTTTCAGCGTTTTTATCTTCATTTATTTTCGTTTCTAGATGTTTTCTTGATCGGGAAATGTGTCAGAATAATTATAATGAAAATATCCTAAAATATTGCAATTAATTCCCCTGACATAAATGTAATGATCTAAAATTTAACAGCATTGAATAACAACAGAAAGATAAGATTGTGAACTTTATTAACAATTATATGTTTATACGTCCACTAACATTTAAGTAATAATTCATAGATTGTTTTCTAATATAATATGTGTTTTAATAACATCAACTTAATCAAGCAGATAAATAATATATTGAAATTTAGTGAACATGTAGAATATATCATATAAAATAAAAAAATTATTAAAATTTTTTTTAATCTGGCTCTCTATATTACGAGAATATCTCCAAAACGTTCTAATATATCAACAGACACATATAATTAAAAACATATGTACAAAAAATATATAGATCGCTGTGTATAAGCTGATAATTGTGTAATGCTTACTGCAAACATTGTATCATATGAGTTATCATCAAACATTTTTGTAATATTCATACACATTGGCTATCTAAGACTATCAGTTAAAATCTATAGTATGCAATTTTTATAATTTATCAAGCACAAAAGTGGATTTAATAATCTAATGAGGGACAAAATAATATAAGGTATCTCTAAACTGGTAATTAATTTAAAGTATCGACATAAAACTCTTCAACCTAAAATTTTATAATGTTGTAAATTTCGTTAGATTCAGTTAGCCACTTCTGCGCCTAGGCTGAACAAAAACCTGCTCCATGTTTATATGCAATTATATCAGTTAATTTTTTTAAATTCAAGATTTTGTGGTACCGGTTTTGAATAATAACTATGGCTATTATATTTGTTAAGATATTGTTAATTTCTAATTTTTCTTCTATTTTATATGACTTTAATTGGCTATCCAAATCTTATACTTTTTTATATCAATTATATTTTTGTCTAATATTTTCAACTACTCTTACCATCTCTATACATAAATAATAAAGTCCTTAACTTTTTAAACAACAATAATTGCTCGACTTAAAGTAACTCAAAAATGTAATGTTTGGCACACATTTACCTCATGACATAATATATAAACAAAAGCAATTTAACCTCTAACTAAGATCAAACATTCATATGGATTGCATGGGGCTTCGATTTCCAAAAAGAAGTATATTTTTGATTTTCAAACTCCAGAAGATAAATTGAGATACAAACGTACCCCATGAATATCATGTAAAATCTAAAGTATTCTGTACTTCGTAACAGCTTAGAGTTGCAACCCATAGAAGAACGATGTTTTTAATTTAAAATTTCACGCTGCTACTAAATTAGACTGCTATGTATGAAAGTAGACGCTTTTATCTGAATAATGCTTTGTAGATCCTAGTTTGTAAGTATGTTCTCGATGGAGACAATAACATAAACGCGCTACTACGCTTCCCGAAATAATTATTTAGACTGGAATAAGATTATAATGGCCGGAAGCAGAGAATTTTTTTATTAAAGTATAACAATCATAACTACTGATGTATGTATTTCATTGGGTGAGGCAAAAATACAATTGCTACCTTGGAAACGAAAAATCTTAAATTCGGGATAGATTTCTAGGGCCGGTATATTACACGCTTTTATTTGAAGTAGGCTTCTCAGACCAATAATGTATATATTTTTAATATTGTGGCAATAAGTCAAACTACGTTTTGTGAAATATACTTGATTCTAACCAGAAATTTTTCTTCACATGCCAGTGGTAACTTTTTTTACTTTTGGCCTTTGTAACAATGAATATTGAAATAATATAATATCTTTAACGTGTCTACTTCCGACTTGAAATTTTCAGTGATCGATAACATTGTATAATACGTGCGCTCACAACATTAATACAGACGTATTTATTTATTTAATTTAGCCAAAAATAATCAAAATTAATAATACAAAATTTTTGGAGTTATTAAATCAAATATTATGGAATTTTCAAGAAGAATATATGTATTTCATTCTCTCTCATATAATTTAAGGACCCTAGCATAATGCACCTTATTACTATTAAATTAAAAAATTCCAATTATTCTTAACTGAATCAGGAGATTGGAATATCCTGTAGAGTCCATTACTAATTTTATGAATGTTTACTATGCCATTTAAAAAGTATTTGTCTTTAAGAATTATGCCAATCGAAATTGAGCTATGTGTTCCTACTGAAAGCGAAAATAAATCTGCTTAATTTATAATACAGGCTAAAAGTAAACATTTTACATTAACCATAATTTTAAATATTCCACTATAATTGTTCTACTAAACATTTACGGCACTACGATAACTAAACATTATTTGCAGAAGACTTCTTTACCTACCACAGTATCCTATTTAGAAGCCAATATATCAAGCAACAACAGCGTAATTGTTATACATCTGCTTCCGTGTGTTGGCGGGAACAATATAAAACCACTTGTTGGGTGGTATTAGTTAACCTAACTCTAATTAAGTACCTCTTGAGTTTTTCACGTGTTGTGCTGTTATTTACCCAGTATTAAATAATATAGTATGGTTGTGATGTTCTGTTGAATAATCTTCTGTATTTTATTTACATATACCATAATATTAGTATGTAGGTATCATTATCTAGAAATATAAAACTAATAGTTTAAAATAATAATAATAATAATCGAAACTTTTAATGATTAGTAAAATAATGTATGTCTTAGTCTAAATTGAAAAGGACATTTTCCATAATCACATTAATCAGGATGGCATTAGATCTAACCGATGTAACAAATATAATATAACTTATTCAGCCCTATTGTTCAGCCCATGCATGACAATCTTTAGAATTCCAATTTTAAGAGTGTATTCGGTGATATATATATATATATATGTGTGTGTGTACATCTATAACTGAAGAAACAACTTTCTGATTGAGCGGAAATGTCTGTTTAAATTGTCTATGGTAGTAATATAATTTAATATAGTAAAAATGATGAATAACTTTCAGGACGCAATAGAATTATCATAAAGTTAAACTATCTATATTTGTTTTTTTAACGATAGAAGGTTTTCAAATATGATAGGATGTTGTCCTTTTGGTTATATATATATATATATATATATATATATATATATATATATATATATATATATATATATGTATAACAAATTAAATTACATATATATTACAGGTGTATTTGTTATAAATAAAACCTAAATGGTAATGAGTGAAGGAATCGGTCTAGGCAGTTATCATAGAAAAAGATTATTTTCTTAAATTAAAGGCAGGATTTTCAGCAATCCTTCATGTAATTCACATATAGATTATTTTAAGTTTCTTATTCATGCATTTTTGAAATTTCATTTTAAAACATCACGATGTCTGTGTTGTTTATTATCAATTTATCTGGTAAATAAAAAACACTAATATTTATAATTTATAAGTTGATTACCTAAGTAATATAAATGTTTTTTTTTTAAATAACGGGGTTTATACGTAAACCATGCAACTATTTGGGAAATTAGTATGGACCTACAAATTGATAATTTGATAGTACTTTGAGGTTTACCTAATAACTGTTTAAATATTCGTGTCTTGTCGTTACTTAGCTGTAGAATTATGTTATGAGTAATAACATAAAATTAATAATAAAAATTTAATAATTAAATGAAATTAATATTTCATTTAATGATCGTTGAATAAAAGATTTTCGTAAATATGGATAGTTATTGAAAACAGGCGAAAAGCTTTCATAAAACATAAGAAGAATAATCAAGTTTAAAAAAGAGCCATTAAGAAGCGGTTAAGTTGCTCCAAGGGAGAAAATAAACAGTTGATTTATTTTCCACACTTTCCATTTTAGCAGACTTAAGAACGCCACACCTGCTTCTAATTACAAGTCTATTAAAGAAGAAGATCATTTTGTTTGCGCCTTTGTCAAACATTGGAGTGAGTCAGTATAACAGTATGAAAAGAAAACTTAATAAGTACTTAATTTTAGTATGATATTATGTTACACCTTAATTAGTACTTACTTTTATTGTAGTTTCTGGTAGTTCAACTGCCTTTACATGTTTTACCATATTATGTTAAAAAATATATATTTACACGATTTGATGTGATCATTTTTTGGGATTTTCTGTAGTACGATTTGCTGCCAGGATGACGAGCTTTGCATTCAAACCCGCGGCGGTACAAAATATTCTTTTCTATCTTACATTCCTCAACACTAATCAAAATTTTATGGCGTCATATTTATGATTTAGTATAGCTAAATCACTAAGATTTAATTAATTAATTTCATTACTCTTTGGATATTTAAAATTGGTGATAAAATACAAAAAATGTGATAACCAGCTCTAAACAGTACTTTGTTGTGATGAATATTTTTTTGTAATGAAAGTTTTTTATTTGCGATAATTTTTCTTCCGTCCTGTCTGCCTTCTTGTCCACACGATATTCCAAAAAATAGTGATATAAACCTGAATTATTGCATGAAGTTTCATTGCTATGTAGCCTATAGTAGTGGTTGATGATGATGCTTGTTTCTCCATGGGATGATAGTTAGCTAATTAAAACCTTCCGCAAGTTATCTCAAGAAGAGACTGATTTCTAGATGTGGAACTTTGCAAATTTTGATAACATTCACTGGGCTCGTAAAAATCGTCTTTTGTCTGACCGTCTTTTGCAGAATCTCACAAGCACGATACTATATACCATCAATACTAGTACTAGTACTATAGACACTATTTATTGCTTTGTTAGTGTTACTTTATATTGTGTATAAAGCTTGATTTCGATATCAACAAGATCCAGTTTGATTATAAGTCACCTCAACAAATAGCATTTAGATGAACATTAGGAAAGCTTAACATTCAGGGAATAACTCGTGAATGGGCTTGGAATTCCGGTTCAATTTTAATTTTTAATTCAAGCTACATGCTGATAAATTTCAATCACTACTTGCCAAGTGTCAGCTAAGCCAAGCGAGGATCTGTGCCTTCTCCCCAGGATATCACAAAAATTTATTTTAATGTGGACTATAATAATTAAAATTAATTAACTAAAGTAATTAGCATTTAATTCTGAATAGACAAGATCAAATTCAATGACGGATGGTGCATACGAGTATGGACTTTCGGTTTTGAATGGGCGTCAGTGAATTGTATTAATCAAAGAGATACATAAAAAACGAATACAGCTTGTTTGAATTGAAATTTTTTTGTAACTGAGCATGATTGTGATACATTTCGCTTCATTATATTCGGATGGTCGTTAGTGAAGTCTGACAGTAAGAGGGTATATCAAGAACCAAAAACTGTGACTTTAAAGTTTTGTTGAAATTGTTATTTATATGTATTAACGAGATGGATTTCCTTTCAGTATAATTATTGCTAGTTTGACTAAATGCTGTCAAAGATAATCTCTATACATTCAAATGCTCCGTACGTCTAGGAGACAGCAGTCCTCCTGGCAAAGCTACAGGTATAACAGGATGTCGTTGAGATAACGCCAATATCCTCGTAATTTAGCCAAGTCAGTAACACAACTTATGGTCTAGCGTACGCCTACCCTTTTATATCGATAGCCGATGAGGATGTAAATTATTGAACTAGAGATGAAACCTAATTGATTAACAGTGTTAGTTTTACATACTATTTGAGGTAACAATATAATACGTGATTACATCTTTAACAAACTTTAATGAATTGCTTAAAATGTTTTCCAACGGTAACATATATCAATTTTCTAATTCAAGTTGTCCCTGAAATCGGTTAGTATAAAACTCTATAATATCTTCCACTTCCATCAAGAACGATTTCGTAAATTAATGTTTACTTACTATTTATTCAACTTCTCAAATTACTAGACTTCCAAATCGCTAGTGATTTAGAGTGATACCTTGGGCGGTTGAGAAGATATATGGGTTTGACATGTACTTCTTCAGATGAGAGCTTTATAGTCTTATCTCACTTAGAAGTATCTACCACGGTACTCTGAATCCTCTATGTCGTTTTGCTTATTTGCATCAAAACATTCACTTAACACGGTTGCTCATGCATAAATACATGTAATGAAGCCCACACGTTTTCTCAACCTTAAGTGACTTTTCATTTATTTTAAACTATATAATTTTAAAATCAAGTAACATTTTAGTCAGTGATAAGAAACGTTCACTTTCGTGATAGTATACCTGTTTGTAAAATACGCTAGTTAATTTTTACTCTAGATAGTATTTGACCACTGAGGTGTACTGAATCGGTTGTTACGTTGTACTACTATTTGAAAATAATATTGCATATTATATGTAATAATAAGACAGTTGACATTAGTTATTTTGATAATTTATTTATCTGTTTAGCTTTTTTATTGATCAAATATGATAATAAAATAAGTATGGTAATAAGAAGGAATTGTAGCTTAACCACTTGTACACACAAATACATTCATGTTCAATTCACCAACACCCTGCGAGATGGCGAAATGAACGACGTACCCTATCCCGTTCATCCACTCGAACTAACAGACATTTTATTGCACCAATTAAAGTTCCTAATTTTCTCTGGTAATCCTTGGCGTAAATTCCGTTAAGTAGATCTAGTTTTAAACTTACAAACATTTTAAGTAATTCACGTGGTTAGCAAGGTACACGTTAAGTACTTAGATTTTAATCGGTCGATAATTTAAATGATACAAATGTTTTAAGAAATCTAGATGTTGATTAGCTCAGATTTTAAACAGCTCAGATGTTAGTACCTCAGGTGTTGAGCTCGAAATGTGAAATATTTGTAATGTTTTAAGCGATCTAGATATTAAGTAGTTCTGATTTTAGACAGTTTATATGTAACACTTGTATCAGGCAATCAAAATATTAAACAGTAAAGTTTATTTTTAGTAAGATGCAAAATTTCACTCTTTTTGCAATGCACGTTGATAGTTGCAGCTAGGTGAATATTTCCCAGAGGTCTAAAGAAGTACGAATCTCGAATGTGAAGTATAAACTCAGAAAGTGAGCAGACATAGATCTAGTTAGCGGTTATTGCTACTGTTTCATCATTGCCATTACTTTAAAGGGCAAGTTTTGCAGTTGCAATTGAACTGAAATTCAAATAATTATCATCCTGGAACGTAAAAGAAGTATCAAACTGACATACTTTCGTTATATTAGTACACCTTTATGGCGGAACGAATTAAGGCAATGAAGCAGATTTCTTAAGGACTAGATACGCTCGAATTATCAATTGCTCAATAATATTATCAAAAGGAGAGGTTAATTTAACCGATGATGAAATAAAGTAACTGGTGATTACTCGTTATGAACCACCTGTGTCAACATATCGAATATTTAAGAAAATAAATTTATGTTGAATAGGACTGATTTTCCTAATATTTATTACATGAACAGTTAAATTACAATTTAAGTAAAATCCAAATATTTATTATCTAATGAAACATTTAAGTTCACTGGGCAGACGATTGTACCACATTGAGCGTAGCGGTAGCTACAAACGGATTGTAGAACTGTAGGTCCAAGCCTAGTTCTGACAAGGGTAGGTGACGTCACGTTTCTTCAGGGTAGGACAATTAGTCCACGCCGATACCCTCGGACTAACTGTCCTACTTTTCCAAACTGACCTAGCCGTACAATAGTTTTTCTACCTGCACTTATACCTTATTCTGAACAGTGATGCTTCCACTTCATTTGCACAGCGTACTGCTAAGGCAGTAAATAATAACATCAGTTTATTCAAACCACCCCGCAAGCTATCACGTATGCAGTGGATTATTAATTGAGATTTTATCTAAACAAATTTCACAAACCATTATATTACTATCTGATAATTATGTATTACTATATTGAATCATAATCATATGCAGTAATTATGTATTAATTATTCCTTCTCTTGGTCCATCGTTAGTATAATAATAACGTACGCGAGTCCACATGTAACTCGTAGTGCACGTTAATTGAAGTGGATAGTTTCAAGTTTTATTAACATTTATTATAATTAAAACAAGCATTTAGTTCAGATCTAATATATCACTATTACAGTTGTATAAAATTACGTTAAGGAGATAACTATACGAAGAAAAAAATATTGTACTACCTGAAATAGTGTCTCTTGGCCTATTAACCAAAAAGAAAACGAAACTTACCTGCCTACAGTGAGATATTTACATACATATTAGCGATCGTATGCCGCTAACGATAGGTTGCAAATATCACTGAAACAGCAATTCTATGAAGACCGGATTAATAAATTGGATAATTTCACTAAAATTTTGAATTGCTTTTCATAGCTATTACCCGCTACGACAAAGTGTAAAATTAATTCAAATAGTGATCTAGGAGCGACAGGAGATAATTTGTTTAATTGCTATCAGTTACCAGTGACTTCAAACACAACAAATTCTGAAATTAATTCTTGAACCCTACTAGTTTTATTCCACTTTAAAATGAACCGTTGAACGTTTTAAAATTTGGAGTTAAAATTTAGTTAATAAAAAAACAAATGTAAGGTTTTTGAAAGGTACACGATTATAATTCATGTTAAAACTAGTAGTTTCCAGCGGTTTTGATCGCAATGTTCTTGTTTTTTGTATAAGCACTTCCGGCTCGAGTAAATTATATATCGGACGCCAATGTTGGGTTTTCTTTATTCCTCCGACCAAGGAAATCTGTCTTAAAGTGCATACTTATGGCAATTGTAATTAATTTTTAGGCTTATTTGTTATATAGTTTGTGCCTTAGTTGTTGCTTTCTTTCCTAGATAAATTATATTTATATACAAAGGTCTGTGAAGACTACTTCTGTATAATTTCAACTAAACTATACGTTTTATAACAGTCTTTAAATTTCCAAAAAAATTTACATAGTAAATATTTTTTATATCAGCATTATAGTACTAACCAACCAGAGCATATTCAATATATGTTAAAGTGTACAATTAAAAGAAGGTTTTCACTAAAACTTTTAATTTTCTTAATTTAACTTACACACATATGTATGTAATAATTATTATTAACTCCAGGGCTGTAAATTATTCAATATGAATCCATAAGTTATTGTTTGAATAGCCATTTCCTAATTCTTACTAAATATTGCGGTTTCAATTCAAATATGTTTTAATAAACACGTAGTTATTTTTTCCTAATTAATAAACATACGAACATTTTATATTTGCAACTACAACACAGATTTGAATTGTCATACTTAAGGCTTCAAGTTAGCCAATTCTGTTCCAGTTTGGTTTGCAGTTGCAATTTCTGATTACGTGCTAATGCTCTGGTGTAATCACGTAATCCGTCGCTGACCTGGAAACCGGCATTTGCGTATTTTGATGGTTTCTGAGTATTACTGTATCAGCAAATGCCTCTCTAATACACACCACAGAGTTAAAGAGCAATATCAGCTAAGCTGATAGCTCCACCAATAAACGTTTGCGTTTGGTAATACAACCCGTAATCATTGATAAATCCTATTAAAATGGGTATGTTCTCAAGTTGTTACTGGTCTCAAAAATATTGTATAATACACTAGATCTTTAATTGAGCATTAATTAAAAGAGAACTAATGTTATTGATAGGAATATTGGTAGCATTATTAAGGAACTAGTATTTGCTTTAGTGGATGCATATAGTAAGATTTGAATTATCCATACGTTGTATTAATCATTTTGTAACATATAACTATAGAAAATGTCCTTAAATTGTATACTAAGAGTTTTATACTTCCGAAACCTGCCATAGTTAATTTAATGGTAAGATAAAAAATATTTACATATAAATAAATGAAAATAAAGTTTTAAGGTAAATAATGGTTTTTTTTTTCTAAAACAATGTTTTGATGCTTATGATTAGGCAATAAGAGAACACTAATTATACAGACGACTGTTTTATTTGTTACACAAGAGATTGTTAATTGTCACACATATGGTGACAACGATGACGTCAAAGAATGCCTTCATTTATTCGTTATGTTTGCACACTTTTGCAAGATATAATAGTATACAAATGTATTACGTAAAAGATTACACTAATCGGATGATTTATCAGTCATTCGTGAAAATATAAGTCTGTGTATAATCTGTAAGTTAAGCTGTGGAATCCCCTACACTCTGTTTGCAGAAACGCACGCACTTGTTCCTCGCTTTGTAGGAGGTCTTAATTTGAGTAGAAAAGATGCAAAAGAGCAAAGTAATGAGGACATATCTGAATGCCCATGTCTGACTGACAATTGGGCAAAACAAAAAACTTGTTATTCTTTCTTAGAAACCCTGAAATATCACAGAGAATTCCGGAAGATAAGATCTCTTTTAAGTTTTTAGAGTTCCAAAAGTTATAGCTCCTGATGTCTAAGAACTCTCAATATTTTATAGATATCAGGTTTGATAAATTATCTACAGAAGTGCAATAAATATAAATTAAATTGTATTTTAATTTTAAAGTATGTAGCTTAATTCATTTTAAGATTAAATTTTACAGTGTAAGCGTTTTTTACTCTCTATTCATCATCATGCACCAATATGATATCGCAAAGTTCACAGAAATAATAACTTCAATGTATAAAAAAAAAGATTTTTATATAATCGTATACGAGTCGAAAGTGCCTGTTAAATGTTTAATTAATTTAATGATGAAATTAATTAACCGTATGTTGAGTTAATTTAACCATTATTTTAAATTTTTTACTTGTATTGCCTTGAAAGCGTAGAGTAATGAACTGATAATTACAAAATGTATAAGATATTTTAAGCATTTTTCAACCCCTGGTGCGCACAAGGTACGAAGTTGTTAAAAAATGAAATTTAAGGTTTCCTTATAAGATAAAGATATCAAAGCAAAAGTTATTATCTAACTTTTACTATAACATACGAGTAAAGTCTGTTATAAAATGCATCTCTGTTGTCTTTTAACAAAAGTAGGCTTTTCATGTCTGTGTTTGTATATATAAATATCTCTAATCGGGAAAAAATGCCAAAACAAACTATGGCACAAAAGAATTCTAAGACCAGAAGAAATTACACTTTACTAAACATATACACCTTTGCACATCTTATTTATCATTGAAACAAGTCAAACTCATCGTTGGCGTCAAAAATATTGTAATTTACTCGAAAGAAATTGCTATTTTTTTAACTTCATTATAAATAGGAAAATACTGACATCACAAATCATACTGAAATGATATTTTACTAACGAATTACACCCTAACACTACAACTAAATGCATGTATTGTATGTCTAAAAGAAAATTAATGTAGTGCATCACGAGTACATACCGCTTCAAGCCACATGGCATATATTAGACCGCATGAATATGCAACTGTGTCTCTGACTTAACCACTCATAACGGTTGCAAATTCCCACAATTACAATGCATTGATGTCTTTGCTTCATTGTGCGCTGTTCAGAGTGACGAGTCTTGAAACATTTACAATACTTTCAAGCTTCAAATACAAAAATTAATATCTTAATCATCAAAATAGGTATTTTTACTATAGGAAAATTCGATCTGCTTTTAAGCCTTATTCTCTCTGTCCTCACAAACCACTGGCCTGTGAGAGGATCTTATCAAACAGAACAAAAGGTAATATCAATACAGTACGAGGTCGATTGTACTGACAAAAAGTGATTTGGTCACAGGCAGGATTTGAACTTGCGCTATTTCTAACGCAGACCCAAAGCCCAACAACGTCTTAGACCGCTCGGCGATCGGCACTCCCAATACGTATTTCGTGTTAAGTAACAAATATAACAATATAAATACTATTTCAAATTAGTTAAAACATTGTTTTAGGGTTAAGAGCAGAGATGCACATTTTTAAGGTCAATAATATTTATTAACTGATAGTGTAGTGAATTCCCCTCTATAGTATTGAGGAATTCAAGAGGTAATAGTTTTGAAACTACACGAAAGTTTATAATTATACCTTTAAAATATAAAAAATATAAAAAACTTAAAAATTATATTAAAACATTACAAGTTTGGGGTTATTCTTTACAAAAATTAAAGGCTGTTCTATTTTGAATTTTAATCTACTATAATAGTAAAAGTACTAATAGAAAATTTGTATAATATAGTGAACGATGACGCGACAAAATTTTAGACTTATGGATGACTGGTTCGGATGAAATTTGTACGTAATTAACAAAATAGCTACGGAAAATATGATTATAAGTACAACTTTATGAACTATGTCAAACCTTTTAGATAAATAATGCCTAAATAGGTTATTTATAACTGTTTTTTTATTAAAGTAGTATTAATAAATTAAATTAAATTTCAAGTACAAAAATAATATTAAAATCGCCATATTCATATTTTTATGCATAACCTCATCACTTGTAAACCTAAATAAATACACTAAAATATTATTAATTCTATAATATACGTACATTTTTTTAATAAATGTATTATTCTTTCAACGCTGCAATTATAAAATATCATTTATATGCGAATTGTATAAACAACTCTGAATATTGCGATACAAAATAAATTGTACTGTATTTATTTACCCAGGTCTCCACATTGGTTCAGATATTATTTGGTCTACATCTTCTGTCTGCCCTGAGGGAGATCATTGTGAGTTTTTTGTAGCCACAGGTTCCTCTCAACGTTACCAATTCTTAATTTATAGCTGTTTTATTATTTTATACTCCTAAATAAAATTTGATTTTTAAATCATATAATGAAACGATTGGTAAATAGCGTAAATATTTTACTAATTAAATCCATATTTGTAAAACATAACACTACCAAAGGTATGTATTATTAAATGGTAACATATAAAAATATGGAAAACATAGTAAAACGTGTAACTGTAAAATAAAAGATTTTGACGTGACAACGTCTTAAATTAGGTTGCGGCTCGGAGTCACTCATGAAAAAGTGTAACGCCCGGTAACGTTACGATGCCCGTCCAGTGGGTCCGCCGCACGGGATCCGCACGGTATAAAGCAGATAACTGTGGGTCCGCCGCACGGGATAAAGCAGATAACTATGTTTATTCGTGAAAATGTGGAGTGCTTAGATTCGTCATTTTTTCTTTTTTAAAATAGCATTTAATCTATTACTTTAAAAGCAAAAAAGAGAAGAATTCAAGTAATATTAATTTTTTAAATAGGTAAATGAAGTAAATCAACAAGGTTTTATTTATATACATCTTAGAACTTAAATACAATAAAATATTCAGGGCAAAGAAAAGGCTTTTTTAAACAAATAATATCTGGTGATTTACAACAATTATAATACCAACCGTTAGGAGCTACAAACATATACATATTCATCGAAAAATACTTTATAAATTGTTTAAACAATGTTCTTAAGTTTATTTATTATATTCCAAACTACGATTTATTTTATGGTTTAATAAATAAATCCTCAAAATCTGTCTATTATATGGAGAGAACTTTAACAAATTTCAATTCATTAGAAGTTGAATTTTAAGACCCACCACCCAAAGTACAAACGTAATCTAAAGTTTGCCTCAGACACAAATTTTAAGTTATGTTATAACTAATATAAATATAGTTTGAAGAAAACTTGAAGAAAGAAAAACTAGAAATATACTACGTAACAAAGATGTAATATTAATAACCAGGTACATTTTTAAGAAAATATATTCTAAATGTATTTATAGTATAATATTTATATTAAAAAAATAGACTATTTTAAATTAAAAAATACAACGTTGCATTAAAACACGCTAACTAATAACTACTACTAGCATATATTTTGTTTAACCAAACATCCAAACTTGGTTGATTCATATTTACGTAAATTAAGATACTTAATTTGCATAAAACTTTAATAAAGTTAAGTTATGTTTAATAAAAGTAGTGGTAGTTAGATATATACCATAGTTAAGGAATTGAATTGTAATACTTTAAATAACCTGGGATAGTTTTTTGTGCGATTTAAATAATGTTACGAATAATATAGTATAATATTTTAAAATATGTTCTTAAATTTCGGATCAGCAGACTGAAACACTTGTTTGAAAGGCATATTGCAGAAGAGGAAACGAAACTACAGAACTGTGGCCGCAAGCTGCGGGTCCCAAGTTGCAGTGAAACATCTGTGCAAGCCGCCTCGCCGAAGGCCTACAGCGAATAATTCATAACAAGAGGGCTCTTCGTCTGTTCTCATTCCATTATCTAATACTTCTCTGCTCAATTATAAAATCTTAACTGCACAGAAATATTATTAGAGAATACCCAATATGTTTAGAATACCAAAAAAGAACAGTTGAAATCATTCCTTCTTGTCGTGTATTTTTTCAGTGAAAAATTACTATTTCAATAGATTTACTTACCAAACTGTAATGTTAACATTAATTTGAACTTATAACTGACCAATCCTTACATACTTTTTTCATCATTACACAGAAATATCATAACACAAAATGTAGTCACGATTAAAGTTTCTAATAGTTTACTTTTTTATGCCGTTAGTGCCAAATCCATATAGGGCAACCAATAAATAACTAGTATTTAATGATTTCGGGAAGAAAGTGACTAAATTTATAGATAAAGCTAGTAAATACGTGGATAAAAGTTAGTAACTTTAAATGTAATTGCATCTACTAACACACATTTTCTGAAAAACATCTCTACAATTTTTAATATGATATTTTATTACGCTGCGTTAACCTATACTTTATCAAACTATTTGCTGTTTATCTAAAGCTTTCCAAACATGCTCTACATCATGTGTTACAAATTTTTCACCTATAAAATAAAATACATGCAATTTTTTTGTTTCTGTTGAAATTTTGCTGTCACAAAAGGAGGTATTTAACCGCTCATGGATAAGTAATAGATAAGTAATATATTATTATAAGTTTTTATGAGTAATAATTCTTTTATAGTAACTTGGTATCAAAAGTCTTATTATGACGTCAGAGCCAAGGGGGAATTTATCTCGAAAAACATCTAGTGCAGCCTCATGGTAAGAACATTTGAAATTTGTCTCAGTATAAAACTTCATAAGTGGATTTAAAATGAACGATAAAAATTACATTCTAATGTTAAGAAACTCTAACGAAATAACATGAAATTCTCATTTATCACACATTTCGAAAAGTCTCATCTTAAATTAGGTGAAAGCCCAAAATAATTATTTAATTAACCCTTTTTTACCGATGTAAAGTTGCAAAATATGAAATAAAACACTTCTAAATAATATGTCAGTGTAAACAAAAAATAATAAATAAATCACTATAATGTTAAAATTTCTCTTGTACATAAAAATCCAATTAAGCTTAGTGTGATGTATCATATTATACCGTATTATGTAAACATGTAAACAGCAGTACGTATAATTGATTGGCTTAATTCTTGTACTACTGAGAATGCCTAACGGTTTGGAAACGTGTTTGCAATGGTGTTAAAATGTCATGTTCTGGAATGTTTAT
The DNA here is from genome assembly GCF_021130785.1 of Homalodisca vitripennis. Lineage (NCBI taxonomy): Eukaryota > Metazoa > Arthropoda > Insecta > Hemiptera > Cicadellidae > Homalodisca > Homalodisca vitripennis. The sequence continues at coordinate 49,098,664 of NC_060209.1, read as the reverse complement.
AACATTTTTTAAACCTTTGTAACATGCAATCTCTCGGGATAGGAAACTGTTTTTGAGATATCTATTACTTATAAATCCCATTAGAATATTATGATCACCAAGAACTGGGAAATAAATTATGAAGATTTGAGAAAGAAATGTTTCTCTAATATTTATCTTATTGAATTAAATATCTTTGCTATTTTCAATGGCCACCTTGGCACGTCGTTTGATTCCAATATGGTGGTCGTTAACATTGAACAATTAGTAATTTCGTTATATACAGACTTAGGGATTTTTGAAATGTTATTGACTGAGATGAAAGGCATATTCTTATATTTAGCGTTTTTTTTTAAGTCAAAATAGACACTAATTCAAATTTCTGTTTTTAAAATGAATTCAACTTCTGGCATCCGGCAACCCTACCGAAAGGTAAAAAAAATTCATCATTTTTTATACTGAGAATTTTATGAAACGAAAATTCACACAATTCCTAGTAGTAACATATCCACCTGACACTTAATAATCTTAAGGTAAATGCGTGAAATGAGATTGTTATCTGCGCTAATTGTAGTGCAAACAAAGAAACACAGAGAGGAAGACATTTATTTTCATAAAACTACACATTACAGGAATACCGAATTGGTTCCACCCGTTTGATAAACTATAAAACCGATTAAAAAAAAGTATCAAACAAATTCCTCGTGTTTGGAACATAAAAGAACTTAATTCTTGCAAAATGGTCATGTAATGTTTGTTAATTACACGTAGCTGGGATTAAAGTGTCTGTTATAAAACTACCGCCATTATAAACTATTTAGGTGGTGAGACTGTAGTCATTATGTACAATTTATTGGCTCAGAGGTATAGTATATACAAAGCACTAAAAGCGGGCTCTCTGTTATCTAACACATATTTTTATCACAATTTACTCGTGTAACCGTATACTGCTGTCACTGTTATCTACTTTCAAAATTAAATGTAAACCTAATATTTTCAACAACTATATAGTTGATAAATTTGTTTCATTTGACATGTAACTTAAGAAACTAGTGCTAATCTATCCAAAAACTCAGAGTATAAAACGTCGCTTTTGTTTAATTTATATTTGTAGATAATGGAACTAAATATTTGTGTTATATGTGTTATCTAAACACTGTCCTATGCCTTGTTAGATATGGTTTTAAGGTAGTCATATTAAAATGACTGTTAATTTAGAACATCACACAACATCTAAAACCATCACACTAACATTTCAATTTTCACCAAAAAACAAAACAACAGCCTCTAATACAATTATTATTTGTACTAATTTCTCCCAATTTTTATATAGATCATATCTGTAAGTCTATTCAATCAGTTGAATCTGGTAAATGATCATACCCATTCTAGGTAATCACCAAGGCAATAACTGATTAAACTGGATATTGACTTTATAATCAACCCATAAAATTGTAATGTATAAGATTTCAAATGTCTTCACAAAAGACTTCTAGGAAATTGTTATTTCTACGAGTAGTTTTTAAGATTTGGAACTTTTGCCCCAGTGTTTCTGTTGACGACCCTAACTTACTATACCAGAAATATTAATTATTCATGGAATATTAATTTTAATATTCATGTCAAATATTGATAAGATCGCCTATTATTATAAAGTGATCCCAATAATTTTGCTTGCTTCATTACCACCATCCTAGGACTTTGCTTTAGCTATTATTAAATTGAGATAAATCATTAACCTTGGCATTCACATATTTTTTTCACCTTTTTAAGTGAGAATTGTATATGCCTGGGAAATAAATATTCTAAGTTATTGACCAAGGTGTAGAAAAAAATTTAAATTTTTGTAGGTTCCTCTCTTCTAGGTCACCTCCTTTTTTGAAGGTTACCCCATTCTAATCCCATTGAGTGAAATATTTTTTTACCCTCTAAAAAGCTCAATAAATTAATTTAATAAGTATGGTGAAGAGTGTATGTACATTGTCATCTCAATCCGGTTTTAATATATTCTGGTGTATCAGGACCCAATTTACTCTCAATGAATTAACATGACAACAGTGCAACAGCTTACATTTCGAGTTATTTCATGCCTCTTTAAGCCAGATTCGCTCTAGTACTCTGAGGGTCCAAAATAACTTTAATTTATACTTAAATAAAAAATTCAATATGGGAATGTACTTCAGCATATGTAATTTATTATTCTGGAGTGTTTATATTGTCGTTTAAAAAATACGAATTGCCTGTTTTTTTATTTATGAAAATTGCGATTTAAGCCGCGGGGTTTTTTCCCCCTTGGGGTGGCCTACTCCCATGCACTTGAGCCTCAGGGTGTTTTCGCCCACCCCGGAAACACAAACCAAGAGGCCCACCAGTCAGTCTACAATTTTCAGCAGTTCCAAAAACCGCCGAAACAACTTATCAGGTCCTCCAAAATTCACCACCCCTGTAAAAAACTACCAAAGATGGCATACCGTTCCACTGGCATTGCAATTGGAGGGGCAAAACAAAGGGCAGGTGCTCAGCAGTTTCCTCCTGCTCATTTACACCTTCTATAGAGCGGATCCTCCTAAAGGATGCCGACTCTGTGAAGATGCTTCCTCAGATGACTATGCCCCGTAATGAGACCAATAAACCCGAGAAAACATTGATATATTTAATGAGAGAAGGTCCGACGCCACCATGGAGGAAGGTGACTGTAATCCCATTCTAACTCATTATCAAGCCCGGATGCAAATTCCACCTTCTCTCATGCTCCGCTCGAATCCATTTCCAGACAACCCTAGAGGATTCACACCTTGGAACACCGCAGAAACGTTGAGGGCCGTCAAAGTTGTCGCTGAGCCCCCGGTTGGCCAGGGCATCAGCTCTTTCGTTCCCAGGAATGCCCTCATGACCAGAAACCCAACAAACGGTCACATTGTTGATTCTGGAAAGGAGGTAAAAACGGCCTGATAGCAATTCCCAAACCAGTTTTGGATTTGATCACGCAAGAGTCCAGCGCCCGCCTGACTGTCCGTGAAAATAATTGAATCGTCTTGCTCCTATATCGCAGACGAAGATTCTCATGAGTACATACCATAATAGCTCCGACCTCCGCTTGAAAAATTGTCGGATACGAACCCATAAGAGACCACCAGCTCCCTACATGGTCACACTCTCAGAATTCCAGTGCCTGTGCCGCTTTTTGTTTTAGAGCCGTCTGTGAACCATTCAAGCTCGCTGTATAAGAGGTTTTCTTCCTCTCTGACCAATCATCCCTAGAGGGAGCAAAAATCTTAAAAAGATATGTCAAAAAAAAACTTTTTTGGCATTTGGAGGAAGGTGACTGTAATCCCCATTCTACTCATTATCAAGCCCGGATGCAAAATTCCACCTTCTCTCATGCTCCGCTCGAATCCATTTCCAGACAACCCTAGAGGATTCACAACCTTGGAACACCGCAGAACGGGTTTGAGGGCCGTCAAAAGTTGTCGCTGAGCCCTCGGTTGGCCAGGGCATCAGCTCTTTTTCGTTCCCAGGAATGCCCTCATGACCAGAAACCCAACAAACGGTCACATTGTTGATTCTGGAAAGGGAGGTAACGGCCTGATATAGCAATCCCAAACCCAGTTTGGATTTGATCACGCAAGAGTTCCAGCGCCGCCTGACTGTCCGTGAAAATATTAATCGTCTTGCTCCTATATCGCAGACGAAGATTCTCATGAGTACATACCATAATAGCTCTCCGACCTCCGCTTGAAAAATTGTCGGATACAAAACCCATAGAGACCACCAGCTCCCTACATGGTCTCACTCTCAGAATTCCAGTGCCTGTGCCGCTTTTTTGTTTTAGAGCCGTCTTGTGAACCATTCAAGCTCCGCTGGTATAAGAGGTTTTCTTCCCTCTGACCAATCATCCCTAGAGGGAGCAAAAATCTTAAAAGATATGTCAAAAAAAAAACTTTTTTGGCATTTGATCAGATATAATGTGCAGAGCAATCCTCCATCCTCCTGTATCAGGGTGGCTAATTCTACAGTGCCCACCGCTGCAGCCCGACTTGAGGTCCCATCTGCTGAAGACAGTAGGCACTCCTCCTGGCCATAGCCCGAATGACAATGTCCAGGGGGGCGAGGTTAAGACAAGTCCAGAGCCGCGCCTGGCGCACTAGGAAAAGCCACAGTGATAGCAAAGGCAGGCCATCCTTGGATACCCGCCAGAGGACGAGCTAACACCATCTTGGCCTCCGTTTTTGGGCCACCCAGTCGACAGCTCCATACATTAGTGCAGGTCTGACCACGGAAACATAAAGCCAGTACAAGAGCCTCGGCTTCAGTCCCCAGGGCCAACTATCACACGTCTGCATTGCATTAAAGACCATTTCCCACTGGCAATGACCCTTTCTAGATGAGGTTCCCGGTTCAGAACCCTATCTAGGATCACGCCCAGGTACTTGACCTCAGACTTTCAGCTCAATGGAAGAGCTTCTGAATAGAAAGGGACCAATGCCCTCCATCTGTCGCCTCCTGGTAAAAACAAACCACAGCAGCCTTGGAGGGTTTAACAGTGAGGCAAACCCCATCGCACCAATTTCCAACCATGTTCAGAGCAGAATTGGTTCAGTTCTGTGATTGTTGTGTTGAACTTGCCACTCACAAGAATCACAATAATTATCTGCGTACCCCTGCGCAAAGACACCGCTACTATTCAAAGAATTTAGCAGATCGTCCACAACCAGGTTCCACAGGAGAGGAGAGAGTACGCCACCCTGCGGACAGCCCCTCATAGTATTCACACTAAAACTTGCTCCCATGAGGCCGCGGGTTACTACTGATCTCTTATAAAACCGAATAGGTGTTCTACACATTTATTACGTTCTATTATGACATTTGTATGTCATTATTTACCAAATCTGTTTAATTACCCAATTAATATTATATCATATTATATAATTAATATTATATTTATATAATATATAACCTTTACTGTATTTTTCCATTACTTTGCAACTATTATACTGATGTGTGTGATATCCTTAAAATGGTAGAGTGGATAAAAAACTTTGGATTTTTTTAATGTAAAAATCTGTGGAATAGAGTATTACAGTTAAATTTAACTTAAAAACATACGTATGTGACAATGAGTGTTATTTCCAGGGCTTATAATTATTCAATATTAATGCATAAGGTATTATTTAAATAGCCTGTTCATAACTGTTACAAAATAGTGAGGTCTTAATTTAACTATGTTGTATTAATTATGTAGTTTATTTTTCTTATTAGTAAATGTACAATATATTTTAATTTTGCAATTAACACATATATTAAAATTATCATACATAGGGCTTCAAGTTATCCTATTTTGTTCCTGTTTGGTTTGCAGTTGCAATTTCTGATTACGTGCTAATGCTCTGGTGTAATCACGTAATCCGTCGCTGACCTGGAAACCGTCATTTGCGTATTTTGATGGTTTCTGAGTATTAGTGTATCAGCAAATGCCCCTCTAATATACAACAGAGTTAAAGAGCAATATCAGCTAAGCTGATAGCTCCGCCAATAAACGTTTTCGTTTGGTAATACAACCCGTAATCATTGATAATCCTATTAATGTGAGTATCCTCTCAAGTAGTTCAGAACGACTCAAAAATATTGCATAATACTTCTTTATTTGAGCATTAATTTAAAGAGCACTAACGTTATTGATAGCAATATTGGCGGCATTATTAAGGCAATAGTATTTGCTTTATTGGATGCATATAGTAAGTCACAATGTAGGAAAGTCCAATTAATGTATAGGCTTGTTCTAAGACACCAGACACATATAATTATTAAAAGAAATCAGTTGTAAATAATAAATGTTTAACATTTATTATTATAAAATTAAACGTTAACACTTATAATATTTAATTGAAGATTTTAACGAAAAATATCTTATTATAACTAGTTTAGTAAGAAAATTAGATTTAGTCAAGCGAATTTAGTAAAGAATGAACTTTATTTCATTACCTTTAATAAAACAGAGATATGCTTAAGCGTTTAACAAATCCAGTGGCTCCACTTTACATGAGTTCTAAATTTTCATCGGAAAAAGCGTTTTTTTGTGTTTGTAAATGACGATGAAAAGTTTGCCTGCTGTGATTAGGTTCTTCTCGTGCACATGACTTGTCCTCGGGACTTGTATCCTGTGCGCTAGCAACGGCTAGATTTATTTTCTAATGGGGTATGTTTAATATGAACTTTATCTTTTTTCTTTTTTTAGTGGCAGTCTATTTATGAATGTTATCATTTTTCTTTGACTAATAATTATGTTTTCACCTGACAAAAAAAATATTTCAGCTATCCACACGTTGTATTACTCATTTTGTAACATATAACTATAGCAAATGTCCTTAAGTGTATGCTAAGAATTGGATACTTAGTTAATTTAGCCATAGTTAATTTAGTGGTAGGATACAAAATATTTACATACAAGTAAATGAAAGTAAAGTTTTAATGTAAATATTTTATTTTTTTCTAAAACAATGTTTTGATGCTCATGATAAGACAATAAAGTACAGCGAACACTAATTACACAGACGGCTGTTGTATTTGTTTCACAAGAAATTGTTAATTGTCACTCGAGATGGCGACAACGACGACGTCAATGAATGCCTTCATTTATTCATTATGTTTGCACACTTTTGCTAGTTTTGAGTTATACTATTTTGCAAATGTATTACAAAAACAATTTATACTAATTATCATTCCTTGGAATGGCGTTAATGCCGAGTACGGTAGGAGACATCTAGCTGTGTATGTGATCGGAATAAGCCGAATATTTATCAGTCATTTATAAAAATATCAGTATGTGTGTAATCAGTATTTTAAGCGGTGGAAGCCCCTATACTGTGTTTGTAGAAACGCACGCAGTTGTTCCTGACTTTATAGGAGGTCTTCATTTGAGTGAAAATGATGCAAAAGAGCAGAGAAAAGTGGAAATATCTGATTTGCCCATTACTGACAACTGGGCAAGACACAAAACCTGTTAATTTTTCTTAAGAGAATTCGTTCACTGTTTCATTCTTCATAAGCATATTCATGCAGAATTCCTATCAGTCTCTGTAACGTGTAATGACAAGAATTTACTTTATTGATATACCTACTAAATCCATAACTGAAGCGAATTCCGCTTCTGAATTTTTTCCCAAAAACCCTGAAATATCACAGAGAGTTCCGGAAGCTAAGAGCTCTTTTAAGTCTTTAGAGATCAAAAAGTTATAGCTCTTGATCTCCAAGAACTATTAATATTCTATACGTATCAGGTTTGATAAATGATGTACAGAAGTAAAATAAAAAGAAATTAAATTGAGTTTTAAAGTACGTAGCTTAAATCGTTTTTAAGATTTCCTTTTACAGGGTAAGCGTTTTCGATGCTCTATTCATCATCATGCACCATTACAAACTCAATATTGCCTATGACAATGTTCATACAAATTTAAGTCTATATTTCAGTATGTGTCTTTATATTTTCCACGATAAGGGAAACAAGCCAAAACAAACGATGGCACAAAAGAATTCTAAGACCATAATAAATTACAATTGCCAAAAATATACTAATTTAAACATCTTTTTGATCCTTTCAACAAGCCAAAGTCATCGGTGGCGCTGAAAATATAATCTACTCGAACGAAAAATATATTCATTTTAATGCAACAACTACGACATTGGTTTTGATACAACGGGTAACTGGTAGTGCACAAAAAAGTTGTTGGCATTTGTATGATTTTATTCTTAAAAGGAATCAATTTCTATTTCAATCATGCACTCTAAGAACAAATTGTAATGTTTCATGAGTTGGGTCACCCGAGGTTTTAAACATTCAGATACTGTAAACTAAAAAGTCTACTCTGTTCTACTCGACACCAGCAACCCAAACTGTTATTTTAATGATGCTAATTACACTCTAGAAGAATCTGATTACTTTTTACTAAATAGTTTAATCTTAATAGAAATATTACGCGAAGTATTTTTGTTTTAACTCCATTACAAATTGGAAAATACTGACATCACAAATAATAGTGAAATATTCGTTTACTAACAAATTACACCCCCAAACTACAACTAAATGCATGTATTGTATGTCAAAAAGACAATTAATGTAGTGTACCGCGAGTACATACCACCTCAAGCCGCATGGCATATATTAGACCGCATGAATATGCAACTGTGTCTGGGACTTAACCACTTATAACGGTTGCAAATTCCTACAACTACCATGCATTGTTGTTTTTGTTCAATTTTTATCACTCCAGAGTCAAGAGTCGAGATACATATACAATACTTTCAAACTTCAAATAAAAAAATAAATATCTTAATAATCAAAATGACCTCTTTTAAGGAGATGACGATCCCCTTTTAAGCCTTATTCTGTATGGCCTCATAGGCCACTGGTCTGTACGAGGATCTTATCAAATAGAATAAAAGGAATTGTCGATACAGTACAAGGTTGATGGTACTGATAAAAAGTGATTCGGTCACAGGCAGGATTTAAGCAGCGCTATCTCTAACTCAGAGCCAAAGTCCAATGTCTTACACCGCTCGGAGATCGGCACTCTAAATATTTATGTGTTTTTGAATTGCAAATGTAGAAATATGATAATGTTTCAAATTAGCTAAACATGTTTTTAGGGTTAGAAGGAGAGATGCTATATTGTCAGATCATATTAACTATTTATTAACTAATTAGATCTATTAAAAATTATTAGAAAATTATTTAAAAATTATTATTATCTAAAAATTATTAGATCTATTTATTAACTAATAGTGTAGTGATTTCCCCTAACAATTTTGAGGAATTCAACATTTATTTACGAGGCAATAGTTTTTAAACTACATGAACGTTTGTCCTTAGATTTATACAACACACTATAACTTGTAAAATGCATAGAATATACTAATTTTAAAATTATTTATTAAAACATTAAAAGTTTGTGGGTTCATTTTACAAAAAACTAACTAAAAGGTTGTTCTATTTAGAATTTTAATCTATTATAATATTAAAAATATTAATGGATAATTTTAATATCAAGTACCCAGGACAGCCAAAATGTTTGGCTTTAGAATGACTGGTTCCAAAGAAATTTGTACGTGATTAAAAATGTAGCTCCGGAAAATAGGGTTATAAGTTCAACTTTACGGACCATGGCAAATATTTTAAATAATTAAACAATAACTAGTTTATTTGTAACTGTATTGTTCTAATTAAAGTAACAGCAATAGTTAATATCATATTTCACGTACAAAACTAATATAAAATAGTCATATTCATATTTTTATGTATACTCTCGTCAATTAATTGTAACCTAAGAAATGCACTAAAATATGATTCTTTAATACACGTACAGTGTTAAAATAAATTTGTAATATTTCCATCACATAATTTTAAAATATCATTTCTCTTTGAATTGTATGAATAAAACCCAGAATATTGCTATAAAATGAGAGATTGGATTTATTTACCTTGGTCTCCACATTGGTCCAGATATTATTTGGTCTACATCTTTGTCTGCCCTGAGGGAGGTTATTGTAAGGGCTTTCTTGTAACAGGTTCCTCTCAATGTTACCAATACGTAAAACATTGGTAATTAATTGCAATGTTTTATTATTTGGACTCCTAAATAAACTTTGGGTATTTAAGTACATTTTATCAAATAAATAAACGATAGGTAAATATATAATTTATGAAACCTATATCGATAAACCATAACACTATCAAACGTATGTATTATTAATAGTAATATATACAAATATGGAAAAAAGTAAAATTGTAACTGTAATATCAGTTTTTTTAAAGATACTTTAAATAGAATGTATTATATTACTTTCAAGGCAAACAAAGAAGAATTAGACTAATAATAATTTAGTAAATAGGTCAATTAAGTAAATCTACAAAGTTTTATTTATTTATATCCATACATATTTGTACTTTGATACAGTGTCCAATAGTCGGGCCAAAGAAAAGGTCCTTTCTAAATTAATATGTAGCATATCTGTGAAAGCACAGTAATGATAATATCAACGCTTATGAGCTACAAACATATACAGAGCAAAGACATTTTGATAAACACATAAAATATCAAATGTCATTTATTATACTATTTCTGCTGAAACTTAATAATTAAAAATTCTGTTTTAAATATGCACGTATGTATGTGTGTTCATCTCTTGGTCTATAAAATCATAAGGATTTATGAAGGTTTATAAAATTTAGGTTTTCTGTTCAATAAGAAATTATTCTATATTTAAGGACTAGTTTTCAATTTATCAGTATATAAATTATTTAAACAATAGTCTTATATTTATATTCCAATTCATGATTTATTTAAATTTTTTACTAAACAAAAAATGTAAATCTGGCTATTATATTGAAAAACTTTTAACAAATTTTAGTTCATTAGAAGTTGAATAAGGGTTGAGAGCAGTTAATTTGTGTTTACCACAAACACAAATTAACTGATTATTTTAAAGTCTAAATTCGAGATGTAGATTGTTGGTCTGATGATACACGGTTATTGTTAATTAAGGTGTATTTTGTGGGGAATGCCAAAAGTTAAAAAAACCATTTTTTTTTTATTTCATAAAATAAATAGATGAAATTAGGTAAAGGGATCAAAGTACGCACAAAGAAAGATATATTCGGTGTATAACGGGTTTTTATTAAGCACAAATCGCATACAAAACAAGTGGATGCCGTAATATAGGAAATAGGTGAAACACCTTTTTAAATCCTTGAAGCAATCCAGGATTTTCATTGGTCTCATGTATAAACATTGCAGAGGTTGAATAATTGGAGAACTTACTGTAAGTACTGGTTTTAGAGATTATTATTTTCAATTAGTAGGCTGTGGCTCATATCTTTTGCTTCGGCTTTGGTACATGGCACTGAACTTAGAAACTCCGTTCTAAGTTTTAAAATTTCAGAGGATTCTTAAATAAACCGTTAAGAGGAAGTAATAGAGGACACGAAAAATCGTAAAGAAACGTTACATGATATTTCTGTATGAAGTCCCTGTGCTGCGCTACCGCCCTTTGACTTTTTGACTCTAAACAAATAGGTTAAAGAATTAATAAAAAAAAAAAAAAAACAATTTGGAAATAGACTACGCAACAGGAGATGTAACATTAATAATAAGATACATCTTCAGTAAGATACATTCTAAATGAATTTATTTTCAAATATTCCTATTCCAAGATTAGACTACTTTAAATGAAAAAATACAATGCTGCATTATTAAAACACTCTAACTAAGAACTTCTAATAGCATATATTTTGATTAACCAATCACCAACGTTTGGTTGATTCATGTAAACCAAAACAGGAAAATTGCTAAGAACTTCATAAAATTTAAGTTATGTTTACTAACAGTTGTGGTAGTTAAATATATACCATAGTTTAAGGAAATAAGTTGTAATATTTTGAATAACCTGGAATAGTTTTTTATGGGTTTTAAATAATGTTTAAAAAATAGTGTAATACAGTATTTTAAAATATGTTCTTAAATTTCGGATCGGCAGACTGAAACACTTGTTTGAAAGGCATATTGCAGAAGAGGAAACGAAACTACAGAACTGTGGCCGCAAGCTGCGGGTCCCAAGTTGCAGTGAAACATCTGTGCAAGCCGCCTCGCCGAAGGCCTACAGCGAATAATTCATAACAAGAGGGCTCTTCGTCTGTTCTCATTCCATTATCTAATACTTCTCTGCTCAATGATAAATTCTTAACTGCACAGAAATATTATTAGAGAATACCAATATGTTTACAATACAAAAAATGAACTGTAGAAATCATTTCTTCTTGTTTGTGTATTTTTCAGTAAAACAAATCACTATTTTGATAGATTTACTTACCAGGCTGTAATTTTAACATTAATTTGATCTTATACCTGTCCAATCCTGATATACATTTTCGTCATTAACACAGAAATATCATCACACATCACTTAGGTACGATTAAAGTTTCTGATAGTTTCCTTTTTAAAGACATTAGTGCCAAATCCATATAGGGCAAAAAATAAATAACTAGTATTTAATGAATTAGGGATGAAAGTGACTACACTTATATATAAAGAAATTTAATATGTGGAAAAACGTTGGTAACTTTAATTTCAATGGCATCTACTTTGGACTAAAGACTAAAGAACATTAGGTAGCATATCAGAGTATAATACTAATTTTCCTGAAGATTTTATTCCTAAAATTAAATTTTCCTAAACTTTTTTATTTGGAATTGTATTACGATACTTTATGTTAACCTCTATTTTCTGCAGCCTTCAAAACATAATTTACATAATTTTTTACAAATTTACACCTACAAAAGAGAATATATACAAGTTCTTGTTTCTGTTGTATTTTTGATGTCACGAAAGGAGATATTTATCCAGTTCATGGACAAATAAAATATATTTAATAACTTTCAGCAATCCTAAATTTTTATTAGCGATACATCTCTTATAATAACTTGTTACCAAAAGTCTAACGATGAGCCAGCGGGAGATGTTTCTCGTAAAACGTTAAGTACAGTCCTCACGGTACAATTAAACCGATCTTGTTAGTAAATTAAATTTTTTTCGGTATAAAACTTCATAATCGGAAATTAAAATTACCAATAACATTTACAATTTATTGTTAAGGAACTCTATGAATACCTTCTGATATCCGACAATAACATGAATTTCCCAGTTGTCACACATTTGAAAACGTCTCTTCTTAAATTAGATGAAAACGCAAAATAAGTTTGGAAACCAATTATTACCGAGATAAAGCTGCTAAATTTAAAATAAGACACATAAATATTATGATAGTGTAAGCTAACAATAATAAATGCAACACTATAATGCTAAAATATCTACCTGAAAAACCAATTTTACTTATTTGGATGCATTATATTATACTTCATATATTTAAATATTTCAACAACCTTATTATTAATTGATTGTTTCAATCCATCTACTATTGAGAATGCCCTAATTTATTGAAAATGTGTGCCGTTTGGTAAAATGTAAAACCGCTAAACGAAAACAAGTATCAATTAATTCCTCGTGTTTAGAACATAAAAGAACTTAATACTTGCGAAATGGTCTTGTAATTTTTGTTAATTACACGTAGCTGGGATTAAAGTGTCTGTTATAAAACTAACACCGTTATAAACGAGTTAGGTGGCGAGACTGTAGTCATTATGTAGAATTTATTGGCTTAGAGGTATAAAATATACAAAGTACTAAAATCGCGCTTGCTGTTATGAAACACATATTCGTATTAAAATTTACTCGTGTAACCGTATATTGCTGTCACTGTTATTTACGTACTATCAACATTAGCTCTAAACACAATTCTTAACAGATATACTCTTGATAAATTTGTTTAATTTTGCATACAAATAAAAAAAACACTAGTACTAATTTATCTAAAACTTTGAATAAAAAATTCAGCTTTTATTTTATTAAAATTTTTAAAATAATCAAACTGAATATATGTGTTATGGTGTTATCGATAAACTATTTTAAACACTTCCATACCATGTTCGATACGGATTTTTAGGTAGCCATATAAAACTTCTGATAATTTAGAACATCACATAACCTCTAAAACCACTACACTAAAATCTCAGTATTGAGACAAAAAAAAACAACTCTATATACAATTTATAATTATTATTATGAATTTCACACAATTCTTCTATAGATCATTTCTCTAGGTGTGTTCAATCTGTTTAATCTGGTAGAATCTGGTTAATGAGCCATTCTAGGTAATAAACTAAGGAATAACTGATAAAACTTTACTTTAAATGGTCATATTACATTGAAATAAAGCGTTGACCTTGGCATTTACTTATATAGTCAGTATGATATGAGTAATTACATTCTTACTTTATTCCTTTGTATGTGAGAATCGCAAAATATTTTACTCTTATATGAGTTTCACATTATCTGGGAAATAATTATTTTAACTTATTTGATCAAGGTGTACAAAAAATTTAAAAATGTAAACTTACCCCTTTTTTTATCACCTTTAAAACAGAGAGTGAAATGGGTTTTACCATAAAATACCCAAAAAAAGTATTTTAATAGTTATAATGAAGATTTTACATCGGTATCTCAACCCATTTAGAATATATCTATGCGTATCAGGATCTAATTTACACCCTGTATATACAGTATTAAAATGGCAACAGAACAACGGCTAATACATCATGTTCAGTATGTTAACTGAAAAGGTAAGAACTTAAAGTTTAGGATTTCTTCACACTGGCATAAATTATTAGGAAATCAGTTTATCATGAAAACATTAGAGAGAAGTTCAAATCTGTTCATGGCACTTATTAAAACTGTTTCGCTCTCCGACTTGAAAGACCAAAAACCGTTTCTTATACTTAAATAAAAAAATGGAATATTGGAATGTACTGGCGTATATCATTTTACTCTAGAGTGTTTAGATTGTCGTTTAAAAACAATATGGTCAACCTGTTTTTTTTTTTTTTTATTTTTTTTTTTTTTTAGGAAATTGCAATCTTAGCCGCGGGTTACTGCTGGTCTCTTATAAAACCGAATAGTTGGCTCTACAAATGTATTACGTTTTATTAAGCCATTTTAAAATTAATATTGACAACGTTTGTCTAAATTACACTATTTTATATATATATATATATATATATATATATATATATATATATATATATACATGTATAATTCAAATATATATGCATAAAGTTAGTGTTACTGAAATGTATGTAGTTTTCATTAAAGTGGTTTAGTGGTTAAGTACTAAAATAATAAATCAATAGTTGTAGAAAAACTTACAGGTGGGTAACAAAAAATCAGCTTCCATTTTATCCCATGTTACGCTTGAACCAACAATATATCGGCCAAATAACATTTAACATTTATAATATTAACATTTTAAGCACTTTTAGATCACAAAGACATTTATGATAATAACAATTGTAACATAAAATTAAAAATATTTTTATTTGAAATACAGATAATTCAGTCATTATAAGGTGTGTTTCTACTGTACACATTTTATTGTGTATTAACAAATAAATATTTATGTATGCATCATTACTGTTAGGATTACTTAACACATATGTTCAAAAATTAGAGAGTTCCTGGAAAATAAATTACAATGCTTTTCGCTTGTACGGGCTAAGCACTATGAGGGTTGAATTTGAGAATCGGAAACTTACGGTACAACTAAAAATACGGACTAAAATACAATGCCTCACTGATGATAGAACAGATTATATCTCAAATGCTTAAATGTATTCTAAGAAAGACTGTGATGGCCGAGGCCTCACATTAATCCAACAAAAAACCAAATCAAGCAATAATGAGGTTGTTTAAGCCAATCGAGAACACAAAAAGAAATATAACTGCTGATAATTGGTATAGCTACATTCATATTGATGAGGAACTGTACGAAAACAAATGTAACATATATCTTTCTGGACTGCGAAACATATCTCTGGAGAAACAAAAATTGAATTCCCATCAAGTTTCTGTTAAACAGAGTGAAAGCAGACTTCAGTCCAATGTACGGTTATATTGAAAGAATAACTCTATTTACATATGTGCCAAGGAAGGCCAAGACTGTTATATTGGGCTCGCCAATGAACCAGGGACCAGGGAATGATAATTTATCAGCAAACCCCAAATTATTAAAGTTTACAGTATAAAAAAGGGTGGCGTTGACTCGGTTGACCAATTGTGTTCCAACGATTTGACATCACGTAGAACGCAAAGATAGCCAATGGCAATGTTCTTCGCCATGGGGAACACTTCTGCTGGAGTCAATTCTTTTGTGCTTTATAATCCTTACTGTGATATAATTCGATTGAACAGGCTGGAGTACATAAAAACCTGGCAAAGTCTCTTGCAACAACTATCTTTCATCGTTAATTGGAAAGAGAGTATGTGATGGATTAAATTAAACTATCTGCCAAGAGAATGCTGTACATTGTAGATCTTCCAACACGTGTGCTAGATGATATTCTAACAGCTAGGAAGACGTGCGTTTACTGTCCTTTTCATTTCAAGAGCAAAAACTAAATATCCCTACAAGTTCATAGGCCTGGCAGAAATTTTTAAACGGGCAATGAACCACATGGGTTTTTAGGAGGGATATAACCAAGATATGATTTATTTGTTATTGGATCATGACAAAACTATATTTTTTACATGTGTTGGACCTATTATTATAGTTTTATAAATACAAATATATTAAAATTTCTAGTCATAATTGTAAATCAAATACATTTATTTTACTATATTTATAATAAAATTATTTTAACAAATTACAATATTGTTGATAAAGAATATATAATATAAACATTTTATGTATGATAATTATACGTATTGGAGTAATTTTATAGGCTATTTTAAACTTCGACTATTAAATTTGGGATTTCCAGCAATCCCTCTTAAAACCTTCTTAATTTCAGATAAAACATATGTCATGAAATAATGAACTCATTACACATAAATAAATTAAAGAAATATGCCGTTTAGTAGTACAATCTGTTCGATTCTAAATGGGGATCAGTTGCAACAATAGATGAATTAGCAGCAATGTATATTGTAAAAAATCTATCCAAGGAAACAGAAAAGTAGAGTCAACAAATTCTGTACTGTAGCAGAAAAATTTTCCAGTGTATGCATTTTTGGATTGACATTTAGAGATTACTAAGAAGAGAGAAGAGAGAGAGAGAGAGAGAGAGAGAGAGAGAGAGAGAGAGAGAGAGAGAGAGAGAGGAGAGAGAGAGAGAGAGAGAGAGAGAGAGAGAGAGAATTTAACGACAAAGTTAGGCTCATAGAAATTAATCAGTCCTTAATCAGATTTATAATCAGCATCTGATTTTTGGAGCTAACCTTTATCTGAGAAAGGCAGGTAGAGAGAGAGATTCTTAATACATAATCGATTACAACACCAACATGATCTACTCAGCTTTGCAATATCACTTACTCAGGCTTTATTTCTATAAACAACTATATTATTGTATTATAAATATAATACCAAATAATCAGAAAAATATCTTCCGTAATATTCATTTTCCACTAATCTGTAACGTAAGCTACCTCTATTTCAGCCTATGAGAAAGAGTCATTTCCAGTTACTACCTAGCAAATTATTTATGTAATATCTTAATGAGTGCGGGTCATTTCCGTTTTATTCTGCAAAGTAGGAACGTATTCTGCAAAGTAGATATACTACTTAGCATATCTTTTTGTTACAGAGTGCGGGTCGCATTGTTAATTGATTGACTTTACGTTGCAGTTTTTGTCTTCAGAGCGAAAAAAGACTAAGAATCTTTGTTATCACCCAACAATAGTGATTGCAGAATGATAGAAATCAATTTAAGAAAATCCAGGTAGTGTCCCTACACGATGCAAGTAGGCTCTTTGCTTCCTGAGATATCTCGTATAGGTCTTAGAATTTTATCTGTTATATCTCTTTTTTTCTTGTTTTCAACTTTGTTATTAATATTTTATGAACCTAATATGTAAATGAATACATGTTGGCCTCCAAACTGAAATAAAAAATACGCAACTATTAAACTGTGTTAATACAATATAAAATTACCTCGTCAAAGGAAAATGCAAAATATATTAAAGAAAAATACGCAAGAAATGTTGCTTGGAATAATTTTCATGAATAATCAATAGAAAAATTCTAACACAAACCTAAATTATAGAACAGGATGATAGTTTGTTTACAGCATCCAAAATGAACTATATATTTCTCTGCTTTACATTAATTACGATTCCAGCCTAGAGAGACCATGATGTAATTAGTAACGTGTCCTCTCACCCATGTGGAAAGTCCTTAGGGCTCTGTGGTTTCTCGGGACCGGTACTGTACAATCAATCAGGGAGAGGTTGACCATTATTGTTCATCAATATGTCTTGTCTGTGAATAAATCATATGTTGCATTTGTTTCGTGTAAAAAATGACATAACTGAATAATTCTCAATAAATATCCTGGTTATTATGATGTTTTATCTTATTTAATAAATATCTTACCTCTCTGTACCTATATGAGTTAGGTACATACCTATAGTAACCTATATAACTGTAATAATAGGTCTTAAAGTACAAGTAACTGATAGATGAAGATTTCATTTTCAAAATGTGTATGTCTGTCATATTGAAATATTAACGAATATCGAAAATGTACTAGAATAATAGTTACTTATAAATAACTAGTGTAATTTTAAAATGCATTCATAGTTTTGTGTCTCTGTTTGAAATAATTGAGTTAACACTTTCGCTCGAATACAAAATACCGCCATATTGAAAGTGCTTATTATTTAAAACTGGCTAATGCACTCATCCAAAATAAGTACAAAAATTGCCTCTGAACCATGGTTAGGTTTAATCTATTTTGAACCAGCTGTTAACCGACTTCTCCCTAAATCTGGTACTTATTATTCCAATAGCCATGGGTAAGAGATTCGAAATATAAATTTTTTAAACTATGGTAGTTTTTTTTTTGGGGGGGGGGAATACGATCAATAAAATGCTAAATATCTCATTAAACATCCATCATGAGGTCTATTGCAAACTCTGAAATAGTAAAAGCCCTCAGAAATCCATATTTTGTTTTTAATATTCCCACATCCTACAATTATTTTCCTATTTTTATTTTTGATAAGCATATGTATCGAGACTTTTATAAAATACTAACACATTAATAAGTTAATCTAGATGTGAACTAATATGATCTGAATTTCACTTTACTGAAGTTGAATAGACCAACGTATGTACATACTTTCTTGATCGGGGAAGCAAGGCAAACAGTACCACGACTTCGCAAACATGTTAAGACAGGAAGTAGATCACAATGCCTATAATTAGACGCAGATAACTTCTAGTATGTTAATATCTAAATACAATCAGAAAACGTAAGAAAGGTTTTATTTTGTATTAAAATAAGTTAAACTTCTCTGTATATTATTTTATTCTATTGTATTTTTGGAATGAAACTTCTCTAAGCATTAGTACTATGACGCTCTAAAGTATTTTCAGTTAATATCTTTGCCTTAAATTCATGAACTATTAATAACAATATTTCCTTTACTTCCCTAAGAATGTATAATGTCGAAATATTAGTTGATAAAACGACGTAACTAATCATATAGTCAATTTGTATGATTTTATGTAATGAAGCCATCTGGCCAAATAATATGCAACTGAGACTATATTCACTAAAGTACTAAACAAGAAAATAATACTTAAAAATAATAAATTAAAAAGGGAAATTGAGTATTTAAAAGTCATATTTACAGAAGTTTTGTTGATATACGCATAATTTATTCCTTTAAATTAAAGAATTTAGTGAAATATTTCGTGATAGTTGTTACTTTATTTTTCGTGTGCATGTTACTATTTATTTTGTCTTCGTGATCCATTTGTAAGAGTAATCTACGATATAAAACATTTAATTTCAAACTAGTCTTCTTTATTTTGTAATATTTTTAGTTTGAAGTTAAGATTTAACTCATCAACTAAAACCGATTAATCTTATTCTTACCTCTAAAAATGCAAAATATTGTAAATATATTTTTAATCTATATCTATTGCAAGATTTTTTAATACATTTCTAAAACTGATATTTTCAGACAAACTTCTTATAACATTTTACATCTTTTTCAAGGGCAGAAAAATTCTTCCATATAATCTTTGAATTGATTTACTTCCACTAAAAATTTCAGTATACATTTTTAAACAGATTAAAGTAATATTTTAAAATGGTTCATTACTGTTACACGAACTTTTACGTGTCCTTATATTAACTGTCTTGGCGTAAGTGGTTGTTATAAAATTATTTTCCTTCAAACTCCTATATTACCTCCTATCTGCCGATCATTGTTGCCAGTGTCTAATTTACTTCGGGCGTCAACATTGTCTTATATTAAGTGAAAGTGATACCTTTTTAAATCTTAATTATCTACCAAATAATATCAAATAAGACTGGTAGTCACAAAAACTACATTCCCATCCTTACATGTAGCATATATCAAGTCAACTTTTGACTTATTTTTTCTCCAAATTTAAGGCAATAGTGTATGATGATTTGATGGTGAAGACAACATAAAAATCAAATGTCGTTTTTAGTTCATCAGAATCTGAACCGCAGAAAAAGTTTAAAAAATAAATTCTGTTACTTTTTATTACATTTATGTTAACAATTACAATAGCACGTAGACATGATTTTAATGTGTAGCTCATAATTTTAGGGATAAACCTGATTTACAGTCATAGGATAGGATAAATATAACAATTAGTCATTTCAATTATGTCTCTAATTATAAGATTTTATTACTGCTGAATTTGTTGCCAGAGTTTCATTATCAACTACATTATACATATATTTATGTTTGCTAATAATTTGGCATGTTTTTAATACGATTGTTTGTCAAGCAAAGTTTATGGTATTAAACATGTTTTAAATATATATTTTCATACATGTTTATTCAAACTGATATGTTGAGCTCCAAAATTTTCAATATTTAAACTTACTACTTAGATGAATATTTCACCGTATCTTTCCAAAAATTTTACTAACTGAATAATTTATTTGGTCTCAAACACATTCAGTCGAAGACGATACGTACATCTCATGCCAACTTTAAGGCGATTATACAATCAAAACAGAAATTGGCAAATTACACGAACACTCACTTATGATAAAAATAGGTCGTTACATGATACGCGGAAAGCTCGGGGCGAGAGTACACTCCACTATACCACCTTTACAACTGCCATAACATCTTGTATAAAAACGTTTTATGGCTCATCCATAATAATAGTCTATATAAAGATATAGACTATTATTATGACAGTTACACTGGTGCCGGTGATATTTTTATACATTAGAGGTATAGAGGTTTTGGTGGATCAAAATTGCCAGGATTTTCTAAATTGTATGTTTCTCTATAATCTGATTAAAACAATTCACTCTTACTAGGTTTAATAGTCATATTTTAGGTCTCCTAAGTGTTTGCTGTATTTGTAACCATGGAAGAGAATAAAATTAGTACTGTATATAACATGAACTGAAAATCGTTTTACTTTACATAAACTTATATATTGAGAGTGAATAAATTACCGCTGAAACCATGCTAACACAACTATTTAATTCCTTATGAAAATGTTTTATTTGTTAGCGGTGCGTAATATTATATCCATTGTGATTTTATTAAACTAAGTAAACTTGCATAAACTGTAGCAAAATAATTAAACCACACGTAACAGTTCAGAATTAAATGCAGATTAGTGACAAACCTTCCAGGTATAGTACGAATTGTATAAAACAGTTAAGTTTTATCTTGATACAGCGTTGGGGTATGGCGTCTGGAAGCAATTTAGGAAAATCTGGATTTTAAGTACCACTTCTAAAGTTTGGAAACTACGGGCTAAAATGAAGGACCTAAACAAACTAGAATAAATCATTTAAATGTATTATGTACTATATGCGTTAATATTTATATATAATATGTATATACTAATTCATAAACATTAAAGATTTTTTTATCCACTTTATGTATACGAAAATCAGCGCTAAATACGAATAATAAGCAATAACAGCTTACTATATTGATTTTTTATTGGAGTTCATTCAAGTTATCAGTAATCTACTAACTCTGTGATAAAGACATTTGAAAACGTGATTAACTCATACAAACTTTTATTTTTTATGTATAACGTTTTTTTCCTTCAACAAATCCATCACAATACTTGTTGACTTAAAATAGCTCAAGGGCTTTTATATCTAATTTTAATTTGCCTTTGCAAATTTGAATGCACGTTTCAAAAACTTGCTGCTTAAAATGTTTTAGTGGTTAATTGGAGTTTAGCTCAGAAATAGAAGCAACCATAGGGGAGAGCATAAGACCCTCATAACTTTCGGTGGCGATTTGCGACCTTAACTTTTTTCGTATGAAATTCTATCAGAGCAATAGTTTCAGTTTAACTGATGTAATAAATATAAGAGACATATTTATTATGTATTAACATTTTTTATATGACCCTACATCTATTTTAGTACTGTTTGTTGTCTGGAGACTATACGGCACTTATAACTATGGCTATAAAACTTCCCCTTCGGTCTTTGTGTTTAGGGTGGCGTGGTCGGTGTAAAGTTGGGGAGGGGGAGAGGCGCCACAAAGGCATTTACTAAAATACCCCCTAGTAGAAAGGAATATCATTTTTTCACTCTTTAAATTGTGCGATCACCATTGAAAATAACTTTTTTGTTACAATATATCAGTTTAACTTGAATGTATGAACAGAATTAAAAATGTAGAACAGTTCCATGGTTATAACAAATTTACAATACTGACGTGGTGTATTATTTAAAGTAGAGTTTTAAGTCTAAAAAAACACTAATTTTTTTTAAGATAAGAAATCGCAAGAATTCCGTACAATAACGCGTATAATATAATAGCCAAAGAATAGATTTAATTCGTAAAAACCTTAAGAATTTATAGCTAACTTGAAGTAGTTGTATGGTTAAATAGCAATGAATAGGTAACAAATAAATGACTTTAATATTTATTTAGAATTTCTAAAATCACTCGTCATACTACTATGATGTGGAAGTTATCATTCTCATTAGCTATGCAGGTACATCGTATTCCACAAACACACACATACATACACGCACACACAAACATATATAAACAATTTTAAATAGGCATTATGTAACGCATTTTATCGTTCTAAATTTTCGTTAAAGACAGCCCTGCGGTTAAAATTCCTTTAAAAATGTTTTTTTATAAATATCAATTCTTTAGTTTTGTCAGTATCTTGTGCTTTGCTTTCACCATCACCTATCACTGAGGCTTGCGAAGAAGCAGGCAGTATCTATTACTTCTCAGCATTTCATTTAGGTGTAACTTGCAGTATTTAAGCCCTAAAAAGTTTATCACACACAAAATATAACTGGAGATCTTTGTTTTCGTTGGAGCAAGAGAAAACTATGACCAAATTTGATGTCTCAATGGCTTTGTTTATCAAAAGTTATCGTACATACTATAGAAGTCAGACTGCGATTACAAATTATCAGTTTTTAATTTTCCTCCAACATATAGTAATTAAATACTAAGCCTGAGAAATGTTTAGAAATATATTTTTGAATTTAACTCGTATAACGCACACAGTAATTCGGAAAACTAAACGTTCCCTATTTAAAGGAATCAGTTTTGTTCTGAAATAAATACCATGCCGACACCTAGATGTAAAATAATTTTATAAGTTAATAACTTTCCCAAATATTTATCAGCAGGTATCATAGCACGTACTTTATTCTTTTACTTAATTATTTCTTTTTTCTGTTTTATATATATATATATATATATATATATATATATATATAGAGAGAGAGAGAGAGAGAGAGAGAGAGAGAGAGAGAGAGAGAGAGAGATTAAAATATAAGTCCACACCACACTCAAGAGTATTAAATTTAGGACAACTAAGTACTAACATCCGTATTTAACCTACTCCGTAGTCACAAAATTAATACCTGTGTCCATAACAGAACAATTTCTTTAAACTCTTATTCGATTCAAAGAATTCTCTAAATTTATTTAGTTGTATTGATATTGATGAAGAGGGTAGAGACATTTTGTGAAGAACGTGACTAACGTATAAATTTCATTGTGTTAATTATCATACTTATTTCTTAAATCTCTCTTTAAATATTTAATTTCCTACTGCAGTATATCTATTAAAAAATTTAAATTTTATAAATAGTTTTTCCAACCCCGCAATCTTTCTACTAAAACACTGAGATAACGGAATAAATTATTTCAGACCAATTGATAAAACCTATCACGCGTAATTGCCACGAATTGTTTGCCCAACACTATTGTTTTGCCAGTTAGATCTAGTGGGTAGTAATATCGCATCAGTGGACAATCAACACAGAAGTGATTTCTTCATGGAATTGGAAATCTAATTGGGTCAATAATTGTTATGAAAATACAAAAGTCCGCCCGCTCGCACTAATTAACGTAGATAATTATGCTTGCTGTTTTGCGGAATGAAGTTCATTACAAAAACTGTTTAGAATTTACATCATCGGAAGTTCATTAACAAACATTGAAAGTATTTAAAGACCTGGAAAGTGATTATAAATAAAGAATATTTCATTATTTTTCAATAATTCATTTATATACATATTTTAATATTTGGAAGCATTAAATTTGACCGCTAATTATGTCACAACACTACTCACTGGAGAAAATATTATTGCCTTGATCCATGTGTACAATTAACAACAAATACTTATGATTTCCCATATTTCACATGAATAACTGTCTTTCATACGTTACGGTTAATATGTTCTACCTCAGTGGTCCATAATGGCATTTCGCAATTTACTATTACATAAAAACGAAACGAATGAAACAATAGTTAAGTGAAATAATTTCATATTTGCCCACACTATGCAAAAATACATCAAATTTGCATGCTTGGTATGCAAAATTTTTCATAAACTAATTTATTTGTTGAGAAATAACAGGAATTAATAATTACGTGATTTTTAACCAAACTTTAATTTTTACCTCAGGATTGCCATTAATCTGAATGTAGATCTGTTCAATAAGTTTAGTTCAGTTTCTTTTTAAGATTTGGAACCTTTTTGTTGGATTTAACTTTCTATAAAAATATCATAACGATTTTGGTATACAGGAAGATGGAATGTTTTTTTCTGTTAAATATAACTAAAAAATAAATCTATTCTACAGATGGTATACATTATTCATTGTTAAATAATACGTGATTCTGTGTTTTATTACAAATATTTGTAAAATACTAAAAACACTATGGATTGACCCGTGAAAACATATAAACTGTAACAATCATTTGATTTACTAAAACAAAGTAGTGACAGTATAGTGAACACAAAATATGTTTTTCTTTTGGGCACACATTATTTTTTGGACAATAACGTGAAGTACATACACCAGAATCATGCTGATCGGACATGTTGTATAATAACAGTTACAGATGGAAGGCGGGTCTCCATATCAAATGTCAAGATTTATACTAAACTACAGTCGAAATTACTTTACTATTAAAATCAATATTTTTCTTTTATATTTTATAGTATATTTCAATTTCCTATTTTTAGACCAGAATACAGATACTGCAATATGAAATTATAAGTGTTTATTTTTAGAATAACTAACTGTCTATATCTACTCTAAGGACTAAACATTGGTTCTAAGGAGGAAACCAATAATATTAATTTTGTATTTAAAATTTTGTTAGCCCATTGTATCGCTAATCCATGTGTAAAAAAAATTTATGTTGTACTAAATTTAGGTCCAGATTGTTTAAAAAGTATTATTTAGTATTAAACAGTTATTCATGAATTGTTCAGAGAATAGAGAACCAAGAGAGCTTTGGTGAAATTGAACTCTCTATAGTAAAAAAAATATTGTAAGAAATTTTAAATGTTGATATTCATGTAAGAATTCTCTTAGAAAAATCGAATTACCGACAATTCATTGTACCCACATATAACCTTTAAATGCAAAACTTTAAATTTTGCAACGATACAATTTTTCAACTTCATGTTGTATTCTTTTGCCTTTTCAATACTAATAAATTTAAATATCTTATTAAATAAAAAATTGTCGTCTGTTTCGGATTGTAATTAGCAGCGTATGTATTTTTTATTCTCTATTAATTTACAAAACACTAAATTATTTATTCTTCAAGGAAAATTTAAAATTGATTTATAAACTTTGTTTCAAGCTAAATGAAAAACGTTGCATTATTTTTAGTAAGCAAATATATTTGTATTTACAGCGTAAGAGACAGAGGTCTAAATATAACAGATATAAAAAATATATAAGCTAAAATGTAGAGAACTTAAAAATAGAGAAAGGTCGTAGAAGGGCACCAATAAAAAGAGACGATTATATCAACACGGCTGGGAACTAGCACAAGAGGTTGCAATGTGATGTTGCCCCTGAGGAGTATGAGCTGTGATACTGTACTACGGAAACCTTCCTCCTCTAAACATCACTCTACAAATATTTTCTTTTATTCGTGTTTTTTTTATTCAATTACGAATTCTATCACGTTCTATCACTACATTCACGTTTAACTATATATCCTACATCACTAATCGTCATAAAGAGCTGATTTAAAATAATTTTCACCAATTATTATATGTCTCAATTTCCCTCTGTAATTCAAGTGTGAGATGAAAACTAAGATTCTAATTATCAAATTGATCGTTTCTTTAAGGTTTATTTCCTCTATAACAGTAAAACTAAGAAGGTATCACTCTTTCACTAGCTTGAATAAAATTGAAATATTTAAGAAAATGCGAAAGAAGTGACATAAACATTCCTATACATTTTTATTTTATTTTAAACACATAAACACTTAATATCAACGTCATAATATTACAAGAGGAAGGGACATTTTCTCAGTCTGCGAGTTTGTAGAGCGCTTTGTATAATGAAGATAAACATAACGGAGCGTTATAAATATACGCAAGAGAGCGTTTGTGCGCCAGCATTCGATATGAAATGTATTTCTCTACTCTAAATTAATTGCGATTCCAGCCTAGACGGAATAGGTCTGATGTAATTAGTAAAGTTTCCTCTCTCTCATGTGGAAATTCTTCAGGGCTGTGTGGTTTCTCAGGATCGATATTGTACACTCAGTCAAGTACAGGTTGACCTTTATCGTTACAAGATTAACGATACGTGATATATTAAATACAAACTAACATCAATCATTAAAAATGTTAAATCAAAAATAATATCGTTAGTTCGAATATTTTTAATTTAAGAAGTTAAATCTTACTTATCTACCTAAGTTTACCATAAACTGATTTACACATAAAAGCCCCTAAAATAAATCCAACAGTAGAAGTGTATAAAGATTTCTAGGAAACAGCCTGTAGTCCAGGGGCCGGTAGCCATTTTATAAATTAGATTTTACAGTAGTTTTTCTTTAAATATATAGTAATCTTTCCGCTATACAAAACTGAAAAAGAACTATAATTTTTGTATAAAAAGAGATAAAAATTATCCCCTATGGCTTAGTAGAAGAAAAGATAGATTTAACAAGAGGCTGTCATCTCGAAATGTCGAAGTGATGAAGCGTTATTAGTTTAGACGTTTTATTCGCTCTAAGCTGAAGGAACAATAACTCTCAATATTGGAATGTTAATATACAACAGTTCAAATCTATAATTTTATATCCTTAAACGTTTACCCTCTTGAAACTTGAACAAAAATCTAAAAATTGAAGGAATACCTGCTGTTGGGAATTATTTGAAAATTTTATTACAAGTCTGAATTTTTATTTATCTTGTGAAATAGTCGATATACAATTTTGTCTTTGAGTTAAAAAATGTAAATGACCGCTTGCTTTAAACGTGATATAAGTAAAAACTAGCTTGATCAGGTCATTAACTCATCCGATCTATATAGAAATACTGCCTCTGTACAAAGATTAGTATCTGTTTAAAATGATTCCTATACGTGATAATAGAAACAGATTAAAATAAAAAATATTATAAATGACATGCCGTTCATAAAACACATTTTTTTCGTTACAATGCATAATGATATAATCATTCATTTTCAACATTTTAAGCTATATCTCAAAAAGAATAATAATAAAAGTTGTTTATGATTACGAGTTATATGTACAAAATGTATCAAGTTAGGTCTATACTGGGGAATGGTTTAAGTAGAAGATTTTTGGATTGTGAATAACCGCCATCTTAAAGATTTTCATTGCTTACACTGAATTACAAAATCATCAAATCTATGAGAAATTACTGGCCCTTATCAAGTTAAGTATGGATGGTTATATTTTTACCCATAGACTACACTTGTCCTAATTATGATTAAAAAATTTAAACAGGAACTGATTGGTACCAAACATCAGGATTTCCTTAGACATTTACAATAGTTCAGTTATACAAGAAATGTAGGGATCTCAAGAGATATACGTCAAATTCCTGTCCAAATAGTTATACATTTATCACCTTTAATGTTGAGTTATACTCAACATACCATTACATTTGAACATTTTCCAAAAACCACCCCTACCCCACAAAAACTGCCCTTTTGAGGAGTTTTAGAGATTTAAAAATAATTTCTCCAAATTCTTTGGGGTGGAAATAGGGGGGTTTAAGTTGTTACGAATATAATCTACCTCGTTTGGTTTAGCCGCTATACGTACTGTACGGGTGGTCTGCCTCACCCTGTATACGCATTATAAAGTAAATACGAAGGTAGCAGGTCTAAGAGCCAATGTATACCAAAATCCATCTGCAGAATTTTATATTAAGAAAATTTATCTGGCC
Organism: Homalodisca vitripennis; assembly: GCF_021130785.1. NCBI lineage: Eukaryota > Metazoa > Arthropoda > Insecta > Hemiptera > Cicadellidae > Homalodisca > Homalodisca vitripennis. Next base: position 49,070,328 of record NC_060209.1, on the reverse strand, counting down.
TGTGATGAGGCCGTGATATTTGGGCTCAATATGAGTTCAAGACCTATTAAATAATTAATCGTCATAACTTAGGACAATTTTACTAAATTAAATATATTTACAATCTATTCGAATCGGAATGGGAATCTCCCGCAACGATTGATAGGTTAGCAGCAACGTATATTGTCAATAATAAAACCAAAGGAAACGAATACTAAAGCCAAATGCTTTATACTGTAGGAGCATTATGAAACTACATCTTTCGTCAACGAGAATTATTTCAATAATCGAAACAAGAAAAGAGTGAGCCAACTACATATATTACGTTATAGAGGTGGAAAAAAATTGGAGTGCTAAATACTCAAGGCCAAGCTGAGTAGATATGATGTAGTGCAAGACTGAGGGTTTATATCAACAATATTACGGCCAAGTGAGGATCTATAAATTTATTTAGGCCAATGGGGTTTCCCAATGACCCCTCAGTTCATGTTACTTAAGCCGTACTTTTCCATCAAAAAAGCACAATTTCTTCGAGCGGGAACATCTGATTTTAGGAATGAAATTTTAGCAATTAATATTTTTTATACTAAAAATCCATTTTTGGAGTGTTAAAATCAAATTAAAATAATTTATATTTTTGTATTATAAATTCAAACGGCTTATGAGTTTTTATATTTCCCTTAAACAACACAAAGCAAAACATTCAGCGTTTGCATTGTCTCGTTAATTAGCCCTTTGTAAAGCAACTTAGGGTGTAATTTGTGGAACACTTCTGAATGCCTAACGTTACTTTTATCCACAGTAGACAGTATGGTCTGACTGTGTATTGTGGAACTAATTGACTTTTCTTAAACCAATCCAAACTTTTCTTACCTGGTAATTCGCAATAAAATAAAAAAAAACAGTAATATTGAAATATAATTTTGATTTTTGAATGTTTTGTGGTAACTTAAGTTACCTACACATAAATGTTGATATTGCTATTATACGGTATACACAAATGCCATATAAACTAATAATAACCCCAATGAATAATTCAGACTGAATACACGCCTGCTGAGCCCATTTTTATTATTTGCACTAAAATAAAATACATATTCCTATGTGTAAAAAATATATTGTTTGTTATTATTTTCTAGTACCTTAATTGTCTTCATGCCTTGTTAAACACATTCAGGATTCAAGAAGTAATGATAAGTAAAAATGTAGCGAGTTCAGAAATGATGGGTAATATCAAAGTTTTTCTGTAAAAAAAAAAGAAAAACATGGATTTAAATTAGATGTAAGCGATCTAAAATGTTGTTGCCGAAAATCTCATTAAAAGTATTTTGGAGATGTGAAATTATCAGTTTAACTGCAATCAACGCAATATCACCGTATATATTAGTTATATGACAGTATAAATTTTATTTTATTTTTTTTTATGTATTAAAATGTAATCAAGGATTTTAGATGTTTTTGCTATCACTTAATTATTATTTCAAAGCTAAAATAAAACAGGATGTCTATAATATGACCCTATGGTATTCAACCCAGTTGTACAGAGTAATCAAGCTATAAAGCATTTAATAGATCCTGTTCGATTTGTAGGTTAAGCGTTCTATCATGTCCGGAGAGATGTTGAATTTCCACACAACAGCCAAACAAACACAATCAAGAAGCTTCAGTACGACCACGTCAAAGTGGACTTGGTCAGATTGTACACAACCAACCACAGGATAGAGGATAGTCATCATGTATTGCAGTGGGTCGCATGTAAACTGCACACTTTTGCTTCTTTGTTCTAACACTGTAAATCTTTTTAAACAAATATTATGAACGAGAAGTTATTAGTAAGATATTAAAGATAACTGAATGTAGCTAAATTTGATTATATTTTCACTTCAGTATTATATACGTACTTGTTTCACAACAGCAAATACAAATCTTGTTGTATTTTTCCTGACTTTACAAATAAGTACTCTTATAATAAACTCTTTGCAGTATAATTTGATTAAAGAAAGAAATAAACATTATTTAAATATTGAATTTTTATAATTTTCATTTGGCATTAATGCTTTACATTAAGTTTTCAAACAGACAATGACTTTGGTTTGAGATATAAAGAACAGGACATCCTCTTATTTGCAAAACATAAGTGTGAGTGGAATATTTACCCTTGCATCTTATTACCGCTGAATTCACAGCCACTATTACATGTATACGCATTATAAAGTAAATACGAAGTAATATACACTTTCTTATGTTTTACTAAAACACATTCTTACAAACTTACGGCAGAATAAATAGTAGTTGCGTAATACGTTATAGTTAATCATGTAACAAGATAGTGAGAAAACCACACAGCAAATTTTCCTTAAGAATAAAACCAAATCTTTTGTATATTTATTATTTATTTTAAATAACATATATGTTAATTTGAACCATGTATGATATATTTATTTAACCTGCTTCCTTCATTCACACTTCATCATAAAATTTAAATCACGTCAAAAGGTCTCTGAAAAACGTTTTTTCATATGTATATACTATTTCAATTAAAATTTTAAAATAAAACAGTTATCTAAAGCTATATGGTTAGGTTACATAACCGAATTTTTACAAATGCTAAATGAATCTGTGTGTAAACTATATACAACTTTGACTAAAATCGGCTTTCTCTTAAAACGTTAACTTAAAAACCATTTTTATGTCTATCAATCTGTACGATAACGAATGTGTAGTGTTGAGAGTGGAAAACAAACAAGTTGACCTAGCAATGAAGAGGAGTGTAGCCACTAATATTTAATTCATTATGTTGTTTCACACGCTTTTGACATCAGGCAACCTCTATATTTGCACATTGCCAATGGGTCTCTAATACTTTTTAACCAATCAATCAGAACATGAAATTGCCTCTCCACCCCTTTAACCCGTATGAAAAAGTTGGATATGTACCATTTTCAGTTTCGTTTTAATATAAGTTTATTCAAGACATATCTTTACAGTGAAACAAATATATTTCAAGAACTTCATTATATTCACAATGTTTCAACTCATTGTAAACATGAAAACTTAATTTTACAAGAATGGCTTCTAAGCCTGAATATAAAATAACAAAAGTTCATATTGCAGCTATTGTAGGAAAGGTTTATTCTATTGAATTTTTAGTTTAGATCCAGGTCACCTTCCTTTAAATGCAGCGGCTGCCTCTGTAGCCTTTGGCATTTGGAAGATAAAATATTTGTAAGCAAATCGTTTCTGGAAGCTAATGTCCTCTTTACAAGCACTATGTCTAGAACCTCTTGGAATTCTAGATGCCAGTCCGTAGAGAATTCTAAACTCTAAGAATATTTTGGCCAAAAGAGGCTGTAGATCCATGTCAGTTTTTTGCCTTCTTAGTTGCGAAAACTATGCTTTTAGTTTCTGGAACCACCCCGTTACTTGAGGCGTACCACCCTTACAAGTTTTCAAACTTTAATGTATTGCAATCCAGAATAATTTCTTTAGTCGGATTAGAGAAGTGTGACAATGGAAAACATCCTACCTAGAATAGATTCTATAGAATTTCTAAAACTCCAGAAATCTTTGCTATAAAAGCTCCCAGTTTTAGAGAGATGTTAATCTATGCACCACCACCTGTGCGAGTTAGGATTACTGATTGGTTTTCTCTTTTATAATATGTTAATGAATAAGAACCTTCAAGTTCCAGAAGTGCCCAGATTTTTGGAATTTCCTAGTTTTTATAATATTATAATTTTAATTTTTAATTTATTCTGGACAAAAGCATAATTAAGTCTCTCGGAATTATACACCCTATTTCCCCTTTTAATTTATTGTAGTCATATTTTCATATCACATATACAAGCCGTGATATGAGGCTCTGCAAAATAAATTTTTTTTTACATACAAGATATTATTAACTAAGCTTCTGATTTTTTCATAACAAAAGGAATGTTATCTTCAGTTTAATAAGAAATATTGTAAACTGTAATAACTCTTAAATCATAATAATTGAATGAATTTCAATACATTAAAGAACTAAAGTATTTAATGAATTGTAACTCTTGTGATGTTTTGGTACATTTAGTTAAAACTTAATAAAGCTAAACGTGGGATTTTATTTCTATATGAAAAATACATCTTTATATTGCAAGGAAAATTATTATGAAGTGTGCCTTGCTTCCTCACATAGTAAATTTTATGTCAGAAGAATAAGAAGTCTTACCTCCATGGATATAGAGGTATAGTTTTCATTCTTTTTTGAAGTTTATTTTGATGATGTAATAATTGTGAAGGAAATAGGATTTTTCCGGACATTTGAAATCGTTAAGTGAAACAAAAAATCAGAAGCTTTCAAGATCCGCCATCTTATCTCTAAATTTACCTGAAGAAGAGATCGGGTTGCAGATCTCGAAAAGTACTTACTTTTTGTTTCACTGAACGATGTTTTTCATATCGTATCAACTATTCTTGTATTAATTAGACGACATGAAAGTAGTCTTAACAAGTTTACAAGGATATTACATATGGTATTAAAAGAATACAAACGTATTTGGCATTAAATGGTGAAATAATGAAATAAGTTATTCTACTAAAAGTTAACTTTATTTATCTACTCTTTATTTACTTTGAGAATTTTGTTATAACGTCAAAATGTGCTTACAAATGATTGCTTTGTGTTTTGCGTTGCATATCGTTGGTGGAATGTTGTACATTGATCACTCTATGAATACGAAATAGAACGTTGATCATTGGACATTGCGGTTTACAAACAGAGTATCATGGTGAACCCTATCTGGGAATGCAATGTACCCGAAAGCGCGTCTCTGTTCTCTCTATCCTGTGGTTATAATACTGTCTGAAATATGTATCCGTTATTGTAAATTGTGGTTATGCGAACAAACATACTTTTCTTTTATTTACTTTTTCTCACTCTTCCTTGCCGAGCTAGATACGGTGAATAAATAAATGGCAAAATTCCGGTCCCATTCTTTTAAACGAGTAGTTCACTGATTATTTTTTTCAATTATTTTAAGATTAAATGAAATTAAAGTTTTTCAATAATTCAAAAATGATTGAAACAGGTAAAATTAGAAACTTCGTCTTTATTTGTCACTAATATAATATTAAAACTATAATTTTTAAAATTATATTACATAATCTAGTATAATAGGTAAGATCTGAATATTAAAAAAATCTTTTTAAAATATAAATTAAATTATCCATTTTATCTCTAAGATTACGTTGTCCATAATATTTTATTTATATAAATATTTTTACATAATTGTACAACAAACAAACAAATCTCTAAAATGATATGATATAATATCAATATGACAAATTGTTTTTTTTTTTTCAATTTACAACAAACTATAAATCCATGTTAAATACTTCAAATAACTTTATATCAGTGGTTCTCAACCTGGATACAACCACTCTACCTGAAAGGTAACTACCAAGGACCACCCATTAAATTATTACATATAGAGACATATAACCGTTAGTTAAATGTTTTGGAACATATTCACGACCTAAATGTTTAATAAAAGTGTCCCGATTTTTCTAGTTAATCCGAAAATTAGAATATTGACACATTACAATTTTATTGTCATTTACAAATAAATCACAACTTTTTATTCTGTAATACATTTTAATTTAAACTGTACAGTTAGAGATTTTGCACTAACATATTTTTTTAAATAATTTACAACCTCGCCCTCTGACCAAAGCATTAAAACTGGCGAGCTGTAATATGATATTTTATAGAAAAAATTATAAATTAAAATAAAAATTATAGATAAAATAAAATTGTTTCATCTAATTGTAGGATTTTCTCAGCTATAGTTCATCCCGCTATACAGAAATGTATAGTGTGATTTTCAGGAAATGAATGGAAGGTCCTTATCGGCCTATAACATGTTAAATAACCTTGATGAAGATGAATGTCCCCCCCCCCACAAGGCCATAACCATGTTATGTATAATAGTGTTATTTGTTTGATCGCAATGTCAATAGCAGCTTATTGTTTATTTCATAAGTAAATTCCGTACTAGATATTAAATATTAAAATATGTATGAATAAAATATGCATGGTTAAGTTCAAATTCTTATTTTATTTCTCTGATTATAAATGTATATAAAAAAAAGTAAAGAATGTCTTATTTTACCAGGCGAAGTTAGGGCTAAGAAGCCCTCTCTAACACTTAACCTGCACTATGTATTGCATTTTCAAAAGCTGTTATAACAGCAAAATTTTTATTGAAATAAGTTGAATTTTACCTAAAACTATTAAAGAACAATATAAGTTGCTAAATTAACAACTAAGATGTAAAATATAGTTTTAAAGAAGTAAAATGTTCACTTTCTGAACTATTATAGTTTTGTTCTTATTTAATTTGTTTCGGAGACTACAATCAAGTCCATCCGACGAACCCAGAACGGGGATGTTCTCCTCGAACTGGGAAAATCGAAGAACAAGGACGGTTTTGCTGCTTCCCTCAAAACCGCTCTTGGTGACAAAGGCTCAATTCGAACCCTTCAACCGAGATGTTCAGTGGAGATCCGAGACCTAGACGCTCTATCTACAGAGAACGAGGTGATCAGAGCGTTAAAGAAGGCGCTTCCAGAACTACCGGGAGAAACGGGAGGTCTCAAGGTCTGGTTGACAAAACCAAATCGGAGCCAGTAGCGTATGGCAATTGCTGAATTGGGCGAGAAGCACGCTAGTAAGCTGCTTAGCCTCCAGCACCTGAGAGTCGGATGGGTGAGTTGCAGGCTCAAACAAAGGGTCAAAGGATCATCGTGCAAAGATGCTACCGGTGCCTAGCGTTCGGTCACTCTTCCCGTACCTGCAGAGGGCCCGACCGAAGTTTCAACTGCCTCCGGTGCGGAGACCAAGGCCACAAGAAGAAAGACTGCACCTCGAGCCTCTCCTGTTTCCTCTGCAAGGAGACAGGTTCTGCTGGGAATGCTCTTGGTCACTTACCTGGTTCTGGTCAGTGCGGTGTTTTTAGATCCGCATTCGAACAGGCAAAAGGCAGAGGCTAATAATCCGTATCCTACAGGCCAATCTTCAAAGATCCTGGGGGGCTGATAAACTTCTAAATCAGCTCGCCCGAGAACTCGGTGTTGATGCGCTCCTAGTCAGCGAGCAGTATCGGGACAGGGACCCAAGCATTTGGATCCCAGACAGTCTCGGTACTGCTGCTTTCTGGGCCCGGAAATCACAAGAAGTCATGGTGCGGAGTCACGGACGTGGCCGAGGATTCGTCTGGATAAGGTGTAGGGATGTAACTTTCTTCAGTTGCTACCTCACCCATTTTTAGGGGAGTCCCACACTACAGGCTGGCCACCTGCGTGCGTAATTGCATTTTTCCTGCCTCTCCCTCAAACAAAAAAAAAATTGTTTCGCAAATAGCTGTACAGTCTCCATCCTGAGGATTATATTGTTATTGCACAATTATTTGCATCATGGTTTACTGGTGTACAGTGTCATTTTAACTGGATTGAAAAAAAATATATAAGCATAAAAAGTTATTACAAAAGTGTTTTATATACTGTAATGTTTTTGTGTCATGTGAGTTAAAATTTTACTAAATAAATTTAATTACTGTAATTTACGTATCAACTCTTATTATTATTTGAAAGTTATGTTTATAATGTATTACTATTATTTGTTTCGTAATTAAGATTTTTTTAACTTAAAATATCCTCAAGCTTAAAATGTAAAATATCACTATCTGTAAACGTTTGACGTCAATTAATATCTTGTTTTTGTTACGTGGTTACAATAGTTGTTCAAACATTGAATTTAATATGTTGGGTAGTAAGAGTTATATTTTAAATACTAACCCCATTCATTTGTCTACCTTCTCTTTTTGTACTGTACATTATTATTAATTTAGAAGTGTGTTTGAAAGCTATGGTACTTTGTGGAACAATAGTTGGAGGCATACGTTCTGGTGTAACGAATGATTTTAATGTTTAATTTTGATTAATTGGTAAACTTAAACATACCAGTGGTGACTCGCAGCAATAGAACAGAGACTTTTTCTACCACCTTGTACATGATATGACTGATGCCTACAATTTGAAGAAAACATAATTGAAGACAGACTAACCTTAGGCACAGCTCTGACGTCCTTGATAATTTTCCTTCATTTCCAAAATGAGGTCTCCGATATTCCTCGGCATCATGCTCTTCAAAGTATCCACAGGTACGAAGGAATGCATGATACTGTTCTTGACCCAAGCAATATTCACAGCTTCCTACTAATTATCAAATCTTCACTTTAGAGATCTCTCCTTTTTTTAATTCTTTTAGGAAAATCTACAGTTTTTCCTCTCACATTTTATGTTTGAGTTTATATTAAGAAAAAAAATCCATGACTGTATAGCAAAATAAATAATGTATAGCAATGGTAAATAAAAATTCACTTTTCTTTAATATATTTACTCCTACCGCATTCCTTTTTCTAAGTAATGATTAAATAATTTTTTATCTTAACCCTTAGAGCGCTGAATACAAAATTCCTATATATTCCCTTAGCGTGCTATTAGCATAAAAATTAATTTTTAATTTGTTGAAAGTTCTATTTGATTTAATATTTCCAAAGTTACTATAGGCAGAAAAAACATAAAAACGGAATTTTTTTAAGACTTTTGTTTTTTAAAGATTAAAATGTATAAAAAAAAGATGGATTTGCTAATTTCAAAAATATTTTTGTGAATGAAACACTTAGAACCATGAAGTTTTTTAAATTTCAGTCACAATTCTTGAAATAATATAAATGTAAAAAATGTTCAGAAATAACGTAACAGACGCATCTCAACACAGTAACAAGCTTACGAGCAGGTCTCGTGAACAACACTGTCGCCCTCACCACGCGGGAAATCCCGTAAGTCTGCAGGTCAGAATGGCGTTCAGTTGCTATGACAACCAGTTTTGGATCGGCAAAGGTAGGCCGAGAACAATGAATGGAGCGCAGTCATTGTCTGAGGTTTTATCAACATTCTACCACATTCTATCGGCAGTTTTACGAACTATAGTTCACGACAAAAATAAAAACTTCGATTGCGACATTTACCGGAATACGCGTGAAGCGTCATTTTCACCGCGCGAGTATTCCCGTAATACGCGTGGTAAGGGTTAATATGAACCACTACTACATAACACGCAACCTAACTTTCTTGGTCGAGAATAGCTTCGTTTATCTCATGTGTTGCCTTTTTTTATCTATAACCACGTGTTATCAATGTTCTATGTGTATTTTCAATCACACACAAATAAATTACAGATAGTTTTATATGAATAACGTTATAAAAAAACAATACAAATTATATATTACTTATAGGGGAAGGGTTCATGCAATGCGAATGTTCTGTTCTCCTTCCCTGTAAAGGAATTTGTTATTCACCTACATACTTTGAAACTCTTCACCTATTTTACAGTACATTTACTATATAGTGGTCTCAGATGTCAAAAAGATGCAAGGGACTTCATTTTGGGCTTCTTTGTTGTCGATTATTTTTCAAGAGTCAAGTCTGCGAAAGCATCAGTTTTAATATTCTGTACGTATAATATAAAAATCAAAATATATATGCATAATGACTCTGGTTTTTATGCGCATAAGCAAAGCTGTATCCGTGAGAGCATATTTAAAAGCGGGATATAGTCTTACCTAGTGCTTTAGTATAATATCGTAGATTTTACTTTCAAACGTGTAAATGGTTTCATTTATCTAAATACATTTAAAAGTTTAGAACCATTTAACAAAATATCGGTAAGTTAATTAAAATTTTCTCACTAAATAATCATGCTTATTAAATATCCCAAGTAATCACCGTAAAACACTGATGGAACAAACAACGAGTGTGTGCATTATCTCCCATATAAAGCGAGCCCTGGTGGGCAATACTGAGGCTGCAGCTGAGGTCTCACTGCTATATATTAAAACACTCCATGACAACCCCTCTGTGGCCGAGGGATAAAATCATTACCTTCTATTACTCGTAGAAACTATTTTGTAATTGAGAACAGATGCTGGTAAAATCCAGTAAATTTACAGTGTCTCTTCCTGAATATTTCAACTTAATATGATAGCGCATTTTGAGAATAGTGCTGTTTAATATGTAAATAAATTATTCACGATTTATAATTCCAACAATCAAAAAGTTATTTAAAAATACATCACAGTGATAGTAATTTTTATGCCTATCAATTACATTCAAAGTTTTCAGATTATTTTGTTATTTTATATATTTTATATATTTTTGGTTAATCAACTGATATGTTTGAGCATCAATTGACCAAACAGAAAGTTTTACAAAAAAATCTCACAAAATAACCTCATCAAATATACTAGTATGATACAAGACAAAATTTCATATGACTGTAGCATACTCAGTTTCTTTACAAATTTTGGGGTTGCCTTCATGGTTACCCCTAGGACCAATGAAAAATGTTGAAATGTTATCTTTACATTAGTTCATTAGTTTTTGAAATTTTGACCCCACATGTAATAGAATCGTTCCTTGGACCAAGCCTAACATAACGTAAGTTTTACATATTTAGGATAAGAGTTATTGTACATCGACTCGATTGTAAAGAAGTGTGTTCCTTAATGACTATACAACAAAATGTATGTATTATTGGATCATGACAAAATTGTATATTTTATATTCATTAGACCCTTTATAATGGTTTGTAAAATAAAAAAGAAATATAAATTTCTAGTTATGATTTGAATCGAACAAATTTAATATCGTAAAATTTTAATAACAGTTTATTTTATAATGAGGAGAATTAAAAGTTAAATAAGAGTATCTATAGTTAAATAATTTATAATTAAACATTATTTTAAGATAATGATAAGTTTCTCAGTAATTTTCTGGAGCGTTTTAATTAACAACGTTAATTAAAAAATTCTTATCTCAAGCATTATTTATTACAGTTTTATTAAAATGGTTTAATCAAAATTTTTTTACTTTACTGTTATCTAAATAAAATTAAAAGGAAATTAAAAGAGGAGCGGAGGAGGATAGGAAAATAAATGTATTGCTGTAAAAGAAAGTATTTAGTGGTCCAATAACTTAATACTACTGTATAAACTTAATATAAAAATATTGAATTATTGAATTATTACGCAGTTGTGAAAGCATTCACAACAATAATATTACGATTTTCAAAGATTTTTATTATACATTTGTCAAAGAAATATAATGAATACAATTTAATCTTTATTTGAGTATACTATTCGTTAAATATAATATACCAAAACCGGTTAGATGTTTAATGTACTGTGTTTACTGGTTTATCAGAAAAGTATATTTAAAACAATTTTTAAGTTACATAATTTTTAGTTAACTTAACTTCTAGGGGAATAAGAAAATCTTCATTTCCTTTACACTAATGAAAATACTCATTTAAACTTGTGCAAATGATATGTATATATACAGGGCCACAAAACATTGTTATTTATTATTATTGTTCAGGATCTATTATCCGGGAAAAGTGGATCAAAGTATATATATTAAGAAAATTATATAAATTAAAAGTATATATTTATCCAGGAAAAGTGGATCAAAGTATATATATTAAGAAAATTATATAAATTAAAAGTATATATTTTACATAAAACCTAAATAATAATATGGTGATATGGTGCATTGACACTACTAACCATTAGCTACACTACGAGAATTAAAAGTATATTTCATAAAACATATAGCTTAATTCGTTCTGAAAATATCCTCCTAAAATTTAAGAATTTAGACGCATAATTAGCCCTCATAAAAAGGCATGTACCATTACAAACACAATCTTGCTTATAAAACTATAAATAATGGTCATGAAAGACATAATCCATAGCTCAATATTTTGGTTACTTGTGGACAGACAATATACTTAAACATATTTCGTAAGCGCTTAGAAAAAGATTGCTGTGTACTAAAAGTGAGAGAGTAATAGCTTGAAGAGTTTTGTTTGAACAAAATTAGGGAGAAAGTTTTCAACTGCCCCGAAGGCACAGATCAATCGCTCAAGATAGCGTGTAAAACATATCCTACCATAAGCGGTCCTAGCTAGGAGCTTTGAAGCTTAGATCAAGAAAAAGTACGTAGTATTAATTAATAACAAGTTTAAGTACATACAACAAAGTCAAGATAAACACATCATTTATAACTTTAGAATAGCTGTATCGATTATAATGCTATATTGTTGGATTCGTTTCCACCTCCAAGAGCAAAATAATGAATAATATATCATAAATGTTCACGCAGAAAAATTAGGCCAATAAAGAAATAAAATGACTTTTATACACTGGTATCGAGGGGAAGATCCTGTTTTAAATGTAATATATATATATATATATATATATATATATATACGTTAAATTGTATAAATGGCAATAGCCTTATTTAATTTCAATAAACATTGAATCACAAAAAGTACTTGCTCCGCCGGAACGCATATATATATATATATATATTATATATATATCATATATCCATAGTTCAAATCCATAGATAATTAGTTAAAAACATAGTTATTCAGTACAATACAATTAATTACATTTAACAGGATTAATTAATTAATTACATCGTCCAATCGACACCAGTGTATACAAGTCTTTTAATTTCTTTATTCGAAAGATTTTTCTGCTTAAACATTTATGATATATTATTAATTATTTTATTCTTGGAGGGGGAAACGAATCCAACTATACAACATTATAATCGATATATATATATATCTTCAATAAGAATAGAAAAAATAGAAGAAAAGAACATAAAAATTCTCTATATTTCGTCTTAAGACATTTTCAAGAGATATACAGTAGGTAAATAAGTAAATATATCAACAAAAAATAATAAACAAAAGAAACATCATATGTTAATAAAACTAATTTTGAATTACGTACAAAGTAAATAATTTTGCTTAATACAAGGAATATAAAGTTATAAATTAAATTTGTAGTTAAATGTGTAATGTTATAAATTAAAATTGTAACGTGTAATTTATACATACTGCTATCCATATCTTAAATTTAGACCATCCGGATGTTTAGTTTGTAGCACCCTCTGATGAGCTATTTCTAAATGAGCTAATTCCATTTTAAGTTTATGGGGGTTCTGAATTTTGTTAATACTTTTTAGAGAAAAGCATTCATCGAATTTTTTGTTATGCTCCATTGCATGGGCCGAAATAGGATTTGATTTAATTTTAAGATTTGTATCGCTGCGATTTTTGTTCATTCTAATGTGCAATGGAGTTATGGTCTGACCAATGTAGTCCTTCGGACAGTCTTTACATGACAATTGGTAAATGACATTGCTGGATTCACAAGTCATTTTACCAATTATCGGATAATTTCTTTTCGTTGTGCTGCTACAGAAATGTTTTGAATTTATTATTAAATTACATGTTTTGCAGCGAGGCTTAAAACAGGGTTCACAGCCAAAAGGTTTGTTTAAATTTTGAGTTAGCTCATCAGAGGGTAGTTTTGGTCTTACTAATATGTTTTTCAAATTTTGAGGCTTTTTAAAAATTACTTTAGGTGGATTGGTAAATACATTTTTTGTTACAGGTGAAGCTTGTAGAATATTGTGTGCAGTTTTTATTATACCATTAATTTTGTATAGCCCTGGATAATAGGTGGTAAAAAATTTTCCTTGGTTTTTATAGTTCCTAGGAGTAGAGTTTTTTGAATTTTGCATGTTATCATTTACAATTTTGTTAGGATATCCTCTATTTCTAAAAACATTTTTTAATTTTTCAGTGTGACAATCATAATCGTGTTTATTAGAGCAGAGTCTATTTGCTCTAATAGTTAGACTTTTCGGAATAGATTTTTTAACGTAACCAGGATGGCAGCTTGAGTAATGTAAATACTGCATTGGATTTGTATCTTTGACATGGATTTTCGTTTTTAGGTGTCCCTGGTCTAAAAACACATCGACATCTAAAAACGTAACAAGATTTTTAGAAATATTGAAAGTGAATTTTAAAACTGAAAATGAATTTAATTGTTGAATAAAATGTGTTAAACTATCCATGCCATGTTGCCAAATAATAAAAATGTCGTCAATAAATCGGAACCAAACTAACGGTTTTTAAATTTTGAGATGTTAAAAAATTTTGTTCCAGGCGTCCCAAAAATAAATTTGCATATTAAGGTGCCATTCTGGTTCCCATTGCGGTTCCTTTCATTTGTAAGTAATTTTTGTTTTTAAATCTAAAATTATTCATGGTAAGTATAAAGGTTACTAGGGCAGATAAAAAAGAAGTAGAAGGTTTTGAATTCCTAGGTCTTAAATTTAAAAAATGTTCTACAGTTCTTATTCCATCGTCATGAGGAATATTTGTGTACAATGATTCCACGTCAACTGTAGCCAAAATATATATATATATATATATATATATGTGTGTGTGTGTGTGTGTGTGTGTGTGTGTGTGTGTGTGTGTGTGTGTGTGTGTGTGTGTGTGTGTATTTCTTCAATCAGGGCAACTAGGCCAAATCATTTATGCCGTAATAATACTAATAATGAATACCTACATAAAAATTACAATAACCAGAAATATACACTTTTGTACTTTCTTGCTCGTGAGAAGTACGCACAAACAACATTAGCCTTGATTATATAACTCACTTGAAGCAAAAATGGTCATTGTAAAACCACCGTTAACTGCTACATAATAAAAGATGTAAGCTTTTGTATGCTGATTTTTTTAATCCTTATCAGTTAAGGACTGTGAAAACAGTTTGTAATGCCTGATCCTGCGATTTACCCGGAGCTTTTCAAATTCACATCTAACTATTAAACTATGAAATCTGTTTTATTCGAGACGCTGCCAGTAAGCTAAACTGTCTAATTACAGATAATAATTATAAACTACGGAAAGAAATTAAGTACGGAAATATTAAAACCAGTATTCCAGTATTATTTACTTACGGACTTATTTTAAGTGAGTAGTTTAATCTTAATCAAAAGATTCATGCGTTATATTTGTTGTAATTTCCATACCTAGTTTGAAACCTTAGTAAATTACTGTTGGCCAATAAAAACGTACTGAAAAGGACAGTTTACAAACATATCACATCCCATCACTACTGTTAAATGTATATGTTGTAAGTTAGAAAGAAATATAATGTAGTGTACAGCAAGTATTTACCGCCTCAAGCCACATGGCATATATTAGACCGCATGAATATGCAACTGTGTCCCGGACTTAACCACTCATAACGGTTGCAAATTCCCACAATTACCATGTATGGCTGTCTTTGTTCCATTGTGTGCTGTTCAGAGTCAAGAGTCGTGAAACATATACAATACTTTCAAACTTCAAATACAAGAAAATAAAATCAATAACGTAAAATCAATAATACATAAAAATTAGTAATAATTATGTAGTTTATGAATGACAAATAAACAATATAAATACCTTTCCAAATGAGCTAAGGCATTGTTTTCATATTAAAAGGAGAGATACACTTTACAGATAAAATCTTTATTAATTCATAAAATAGTGAATTCCTCACTACATTATTGGGAAATTAAACATTTATTTAAAATCCAAACATTTTTAAACTCTGTGAACGCGTGCCTTGTCGTTTCAAAAACCTATAAGTTGTATAATGCATAAAGTGTACTAATTTAAAAGTTACGTTAAAACCTCAAATATTTATACATTTTTTCATTACAAATACCGTAATGGAAAAGGGTTTTATTTAAATTTTTATTTAATATTTTTATTATTTCATTCCACACTATTACAAAATAAACTTTGTAATATATCCAGCATTATAATTTTAAAATAACGTTTCTTTTCAAATTGTATAAAAGAAACACTGAATATTGCAATAATATAAGGCATAGTATTTGTTTACCCTGGTCTCCACATTGGACCAGATATTATTTGGTCTACATCTTCTGTCTGCCCTAAGGGAGATTAATGTGAGGTCTTTGTTGCCACAGGTTCCTCTCAAAAATATCAATACGTAATTGATTTCTGTGCTTTTATTATTTATGTTCCTAAATAAATTTTACTATTTATGAAATTTTATTTGTAAAATACATAATGTGAAAATATAACTCTAACAAACGTATTTCTTTTTAAAATTTTAATAAAAAAGACAAAATGTTTTCATGTAATTTAAATTTTTTTCTTACTTTTAAACAGCTTGTATTCTGTTACACTCATGGCAAAATAGAAAAGAATTGGAGTAATGATAATGTAGTAAATCATTAAATCGGCGGGATTTGTAGATCTATGGCAAGCGTTTAAAACTATAGGGCTTGGTTCAGAACTTAGGATTTTATGTTGCACATGCAAAATTTAATATACTCGTATATTGTGCTGAAATATTTTAAGTTTATTATTACAAACAATATGTAGAATAGTCTATATATTGAATACCTACAATGGTTTAATATATTAGTTCCTTAAATTCCAAGTAAAATATTTAGAGAAATTGATTAGATTTAAGTCTCGCTATAAGATTAGTTAGGATAATATTTTCAAACGTAATCGAAACCCGGCCAGAGATCCAAATTATCTCATTATTGTATAGCTGATATTTGGCATATAGATTGTGATTCCTATTATACACAGTTGTTTGTTATTTAAGTGTATTTCGTGGAATTCTAAAAGTTTATTGAACGTTTATTTAGTTGTTTTATAATATAAATGCATGGAAAGAATGAGAAGACGAAATGGTATCAATATACGCTTAATTTGGTATTTTAATGGTTTTGATCATAGTGGAAAAGATGCAAACAAAACATGATAATATTTTCAAACGTAATCGAAACCCGGCCAGAGATCCAAATTATCTCATTATTGTATAGCTGATATTTGGCATATAGATTGTGATTCCTATTATACACAGTTGTTTGTTATTTAAGTGTATTTCGTGGAATTCTAAAAGTTTATTGAACGTTTATTTAGTTGTTTTATAATATAAATGCATGGAAAGAATGAGAAGACGGAATGGTATCAATATACGCTTAATTTGGTATTTTAATGGTTTTGATCATAGTGGAAAAGATGCAAACAAAACAAGCTGGATGACGAGCCTATTGTAGGACATGGGTGAAAAAAACCGTTTACATTCTTACAGCAAACTAGTATAATTATTGGTCACACATGTATAAACAAAGCAGTTTTTCATCGTGTAAATGCCTCTAAATAGTGTTTTTGGTGGATTTTACCATCAGTTTGTAGACTGTGACTCTTATTATTTCATGTGCTTTTGAGACATGTAATGGAAATTTATATATATATATTATATATATATATCTTTATATAATATATATATATATATATATTTCTTGTGTGCGTGTGTATGTTAATGAACTCCTCCTAAACGGGTGGACCGATTTTAATGAAACTTTTTGTGTTTCTTCAGATGGATCCGAGAATGGTTTAGATTCACAATTAGGTCCAATTTAAATAGTTTATTTAATTAATTTTTTAATAATAAGTTGTTGTTGATGTTGGAGTGTTTTACATTGGATCCGCCAGACTGAGCTACGAACGACACGTATATACAAAGTGAACTGATACTTAACAGCTGTGAATATTTTCAGGTGAAGTTCATCAAAAGAGGCAGAAACATTTGTTCACATTTTTTAAATTTAGAAAGTTCATATTTTAAATTTGTAAAGTGCTTGATCAGTAGTGTAATGCAGATTGCAAAGATGAAGTTTCACCAATTGTTCTACGTAAACATTTATAATATTACAACACAGCCATAATGTTTTTCTATTTTAATTCCAGGTTTTCCTGACAGTTTGTGCTGCTATCAAATTTGTGTGTTGTTTTTGTAACATTCTGTAATTATTGTGTGAGTGCTAATTGTTTATAATACATTAATAGAGATTGAAGATGTTTTAAGTGCATAAAAAAACTATAGTTACTTATTAAAGTTATTGGCAAATTTACTCATTTTGCAAATTTATTGAAGTGAGTATATTGGTCGCATACCTCAAATAACCTAAGTAGCATACAAATCAAAAGGTTGTGTTTCTATGTGTGAATATTGTTAACATTTTAGATAATCAAGTTTTAAACTAATGGATTTAAAATAATTTGCTGTAATTTACATTTTTAATCTGCAGTCAAAGTTGGTCAGATAAGTTCAAATTAAGTAGCATACAAATCACAAGTGTGAATAACTATTGTTAATAGTGTAGGAATTGGATTTAAATTAAATTCCTGTTGGCCAGTTCTGATACTATACTGTAATTTTAAATAACTATAATGAAAATTCGGTAGTTTAGATAGGCTAATCAGGAATATCAATAGAGGTTATCCAGATATAAAATTGGAAGTTATTAGTAAAATACACTTTTAACTGAAATTCGTAAATATTAAGTGTGCAGCGATTGATCAGTTAATTTTTTGTTTGTAAATAAATTGTTTTTTATCTTGGTATGTTTTAAATTGGATCCAGCAGAATGCTCTAACGATCGCGGTTTCAGATGTTTTTCTATTTTAATTCCAGGTTTTCCCCCGACAGTTTGTGCTGCTATCAAATTGTGTGTTGTTTTGTATCATCGTATAATTAATTGTATGAGTGCTAATTGTAATATTAAATTAATAGAGAATCACATGTTGTCAATAACTATTGTTAATAATGTTAGGAATTGGTTTAAAATTAAATTCTTTTGGCCAGTTCTGGTACTATACTGTAATTTTAAATTAACTATATAATGAAATTCAGTAGTTTAGATAGACTAAATCAGAAATATCAATAAGTTGATTGTGATGGTGGCCGCTTATTATAATTCAGCCTTTTTAAATAACTATAATCTAATTCGGATCGTCATTTTAGTAGTTTAGATAGGCTATTTCTGATATATCAATAATTTGATTGTGATGGTGGGCCACTTATTGTACTTCAGACCTATAGGGAATACTTATTTAGTATATTAGATAAATTAAATTCTGTTTTGGCCAGTTCTGATACTATACTGTAAATTTAAATAATTATAATGTAATTCGGTAGTTTAGATAGATTAATCAGAAATATTAATAATTCCATTGTGATGGTGGCCACTTATTGTACTATCAGACCTATAGGGAATACTTATTTAGTATTTTAGATACCGTAGTCTACATTGTTTATACATTTTTATCTAGAAGTTACTTAATTAAAATTACATATTCAATAAGTTACTCATACTCATTGTGTACTATTATACAGAATTTTATTTTTACAGAAAAATGCCACGTCTTCGTGGAAGAGGACGAATAGTTATTTAATCATTTGATTTATATCCTACTTAATTTGAACTTATGTGACCAAACTGTTAACAATATTTATTCACACATAGAAACACAACCTTTTGATTTGTATGCTACTTAGTTATGCGACCAATATACTCACTTCGTTCAATAAATTTTCAAAATTTGTTCAATAACTTCAATAAATAACTATAGTTTTTTTATGTACTTCAAACATCTTCAATCTCTATTAATGTGAATATTACAATTAGCACTCACACAATAATTACACGATGTTACAAAACAACACACATATTTGATAACAGCACAAACTGTCAGGAAAACCTGGAATTAAAATAGAAAACATTTGAAACTCTGATCGTAGCGCATTCTGCTGGATACAATGTAAAACATTCCAAGATAGTCCACCCATTTAGGAGGAGTTCAGCTCCATACACACGCACACAAGAAATATAAATATAAAGATAATGAAATTCGGTAGTTTAGATAGGCTAATTAGAAATAATCAATAATTTTGATTGCGATGTTGGCCACCTTATTGTAATTCAGCCTTTAAAATAACTATAATCTAATTCAGTTCGTCATTTTAGTAGTTTAGATAAGGCTATTTCAGAATATAATCTATAATTCGATGGGTTTTTTTATGATGGTGGCCACTTATTATACTTTCAGCCCTATACGGAAATACTTATTTCAGTATTTTAGATAAATAAAATTCTGTATTGGGCCACGTTCTGATACTATACTGTAGATTTTAAAATTAACTGTAATGAAAATTCGGTAGTTTTAGATTAGACTATTCATAAATATGCCAATAATTCCGATTGTTGTATGGGTGTTGGCTGCTTAAATAGACTATCAGCCCTTACCATAACTTACAGTAATTCCGATTGTGATTGTGAGGTCACTTTATTATACTTCAGCCCTTATTCGGAAAATCATCTAATTTCGTTTGTGTATACCTCCTGAATGGGATTAGACAAAAAATATATGTACATTCAATGGCATTACGATAAAATACATGTTTGTTAAATTGAAAAAGATATACCTGTTTTAAAAAATATGTTTGTTTCATACTTTTTTACCTTCAGTATTAAGTAAGTTTTTAATTTAAAACATTTCTCCTACATTTCACATCACTCGATGTTTGATACTGCACACACTATAGGTTGGTCGTAAGTGTGATTAAATGTACATGGTTGATGAAAGTTAGAATATTGTAATAACATTATTTTAATAGACATTTTTAATCCAAAACACATAGCCCAGATTGTTAACAGATTAATCCAAAAGTTTTAAATTTTCGAATTAAAGACTGTGTGTACAGGACAAAACGTCTGTCGGGTCTGCTAAGTATATATATATATAAGTATATATATATACTATATAATAAATTATATATATAATATATATATAAGTAAGATATGAATAGTGAGGGTTCTATACGCAACGTTTTGGGACAGGTTCAGAGAAATCAATAGTTAAAAATACTCGTCCATTTGGAACCATAAACAAATCTGAGAAAATCCAAACAGAGGAAAATTCACGAATGTTAAATAACCCGTAATCTATAGCGTTGTTTTACTGTTCAATGTTTGCTTCTAATTTCTTAAGCTGTTTTAATGAAAAAAATCCAGAAATCTTAATAAAAAATCTATAAACGGAAATAATGAAATTTGCTAACAATCACTCGAGAAGTCGGGAGAATGTGAGTAAAACCGCATTCTTTTCACGAGGTTCTTCATTTACTTTCTCCAAATGTACTATAAAATCATCAAAGATTTCAGGTTTAAAATCGTAGTCAAATTCAATGTCCAAATAGTGAAAGATTATAGGTAAAATCTTCTCATAATAAACGTGTGTATTAAACCTACAAACCTAATGTATTCTTTGAAAAGGAAAAAATAATTTTGTCAACGGTCCAAGAGATAAGTAAAAATTTTTTGTTCTTTTTTTCTAAATTCTGAGACAAATTTGTTTGCTTCTTATCTCCATATTGTAATTTTCTAAGCAGATTATTCAAATGTGTTAGCTTATTTCGAAATTTCTTAGGTTTAGGTCTTTCATACAAAATTAAATTACAATCTCTACAAACTAATCTTTTATTCAATAATTTCCTCCTCTATTATAACCACTTGTAACAGTTGGCATTATACTCTCTTTTTTTTTACAAAAAGAATAAATGGAAGCTAATGGAACTAAGTCTGCCGAGATATAAATTTTTCAGCGCAAATGTTTATGTTTATATTTCAACTACCGAGATAAAAAAGAAATGATTTTATTTTATTATTCAACTATTTAGGATATTTTGTCTATGATTACAAAGATTATTACGGAAGAAATCGAGATTTTTCATCAGCGAAAGAGTATATTTTAAAGTTTTAGAAGGAATGAAAGAGAACAATATAACATCATTAACTACTGAATTTCTCTAATGTCCGTTCTTAATCACATCCATAGGCTATAAAATTTCTCAGAAACCACAACCACATAAACAAATCGCGTTTGTAACAGCATTTTGAAAATCCATATTGATAAATTATATCGTTCTTTGAACTAGAAATATTTGTCAAACTCTTTGTTGTATCAATGACATAAATGGGTCTAATTTGCTATAAATTCTTTTGGGGTTGTAATACATTTCCATATTTTTTGTAGTAAACTTTCTTAAAATCTTGATACATCTGATACATGATTCTGAAAAGACCACCGGAAATGTTTAAATTTTGTAATTCATCTGGATAATAAGAACCATTCAATTTTACTCTGATATTTTTTACATTCAAACTATCGAACTTTGAAGGATTTTTTTCTTGATTATTCTGTCTATCTGTTTGAAAACCAATGATAATGAACTTGGGATTGAAGATATTTCTATAAATATTTGTGATATCGAACGAATAAGTTGTTCCGGAAATAACTTTTTGCTCAATACATTGCCAATCTAGAAAATTAAACGAGATGTTTTGAGATTTTATAATTTTCATCAATCAACTGAATTTTTTACTCGTGGTTTTGTAATCAATCATCGAACTCTAATGAAAAAAACTCGTTAATTGTAATTTGGCCATCAACAGGCATAACATTCCAGTTGCAGTCTTTCAGAATCACATCATCGTCTTCTTGCTCTTATAAACTTAGATAAAATCCTCCTTTATAGATCGGAATAGTAACATTTTCAAAAAATCCTAAGCCGAAATGTGCTAAATCACCGACCCGCTTCAAATTGTCCAAATTTAAAAGTTGATTCAAAAACTGTTTTCTAAATACATCACTTTTGGAATATAAACAAATAGTTCCTTTAATTGTGCTTAATTGACCCACAGATTTTCGAACTTTCTTCTATCAATTATAATTTGTGTTTTCTTTACATTCAATCTTAGAAAATAAAAACGGTATAAAATTATTCGATTAATCTAACATTAATCAGTTCCAGAGATATGCTTCTGAACCATCTTGTGTTTTGTATAATGTTCACCAGAAACTATATTAAAACTGGAAGTTGACGACGAGCCCAAAAGTTAATCTCCAAAATCAATATTAAACTCAGTTCTTTTTTATTCGGTTCATTCAAATGTTGTTTACTAATTGGATAGAAAATTTTTTTTAAAACTCCGCCCTTTCAATATCACTAGCATACTTTCTGTTAGTCCACCATTTAATAAGTAGAAAATTTAAAAAATCATGTATAAGAAAGTTATCATTTTTTTCATCGATCTTAATTGTACGTTTTTGATAAGAAAAGATTTTAAATTTTAGTAAAATAATTTAAAAAGAGTTAGAGTCATTTTTAATGATCTACTTCGTCATAATTCGGGGTTTCTCTTCCTTAAATTTTGCGATCTCGGTCACATATTTCAATAAAATTTGCACCAGGATTAGTAACCGCTATCTATAATTATTGGGTTTCCCAATCAACTGTATTCATTATTTTCATGCCAAAAATTTTCACTACTCAAGTGTTGATTGAGACAAAAGAACAGACATATGATCTTTTTAATTGATAATGTATAAATGTTTTCTTGAATGTGAAACTCTGGGGACAGATTTTGATATTTTGCAATGTTTATTCCAATTCAATTTGTTTTCGTATAATCTCATCATATCATCGGATAATTCATATGTCTTGAGAAAATTGTCATCCAATGTTCGTTTTTCAAATCTCTTTCGTGTTGCATTATAAAAAAAGACTCGATAGCACTGTAATGTACCCGCCATCCTCTATTTATTAAGAAAAAAAAATTCTAGTTTTAATAAATTGGACTTCTTTGTTGCGTTACATTCAGCACATTTTCCAGAAATTCTCTTTTAACTCCATTGATATTTGCAATTAGGTATTTTATATCATTTGTTTCTCAGTTTTTGCCTTACACCTCACAACAGTATAGGAGCCGCCATTTATATTAGGAAATTTTATCAATGCATAAAAACCTACCACGAATACCCTATTTCAGTAGCATCTTCCTCCATATTATTAAGTTTTTTCTTGTAATTTTGAATTTGACAGCATAAGGAATCATTGTATTTCACAAATTTTATGAACAATATCCCTCAAAAGTTTTCGTAGCATCTAAACATAAACTTTATCCAAAAGCTCTTTAAAATGTAGTAAGTT
The DNA here is from genome assembly GCF_021130785.1 of Homalodisca vitripennis. Lineage (NCBI taxonomy): Eukaryota > Metazoa > Arthropoda > Insecta > Hemiptera > Cicadellidae > Homalodisca > Homalodisca vitripennis. Next base: position 49,046,503 of record NC_060209.1, on the reverse strand, counting down.
TTTATTAAAGTAATTTCACCAACATCGTCTACTGTTTCTTCTATTTCTGGCTTCTAACTTTGTCATAGATTTCTGTTTGTAAAAATCTTTAACATGCTGTTTATGATTTCCATAATTTTGTTTTAGTTCATTAAACTTTTTAAAATAGGACTCTAAATGAATAAAAAAACAACAACATCAAATGTTTTAATTCCTTACTAACACCGCAATTCTTTCCTTTTAAAAAACAAAGGGGCATTTTTAAATTGGGATCATGAAAAATCAACAATATCGATGTTTTCTGAAAATTTTTTAGAGGTTTAAAATTGTTTTTTTAACAACAACATCTTTTTTTGCCCAATACCAGGTCGAACACGGACAATTTTTTTTTTTTATTAGCCAAACTAACAAAAATCTTTTCAATTTTGTTTCGCTTCAGAAATTTTTTATCAGCTTTTTTTCGATATGAACATTAAATTGGAAAATAATTTTTTTACCCCAAACATCAACTTCTTTTTCCATGTTTTTTTTTTAAAATCAGCAACTTCATTTGAACTCATGAAATTTGCAAGTTTGTATCATATTCTGTTTTAAAAAATCTTCATCTCGATAGAAAACATATCTAAATCGGAAGGTTTTGTAATAAATTTTCTAACTTTTATAAAACTCATTTCTCAACTACAAAATTCAAACTATTATCACATTTTGAATAATTTGTGTCCCAAAATGGGGTTCAAAAATTTTTTGTGAATCCCATATTTATTAAGCAATAATTTGTTAACAACTCTTTAAAACTTTACCATTACTCATTCATTCAAAAAAAAAACACAAAAAATGCCCTACAAATGGGGGTTTTTATAGTCTTGAATCTGAGATTTCATTGTAGTAGACCTTGTTTTTTTTTTCAAATATTTGATCAATTTTTATAGGGTTTGTCCTCAATTCTTCCTTACGAATCAAAATAACATGCTTTTCTAATAAATTTTATAATAACAAACCCAATGCTTCCACTCCCCAAAATCGAGTCAAATTCACAATTCCACATCGAATTTCTAACTTTTTCAGGTAATTTTACTCTCATTTTTAAAAATTCCTCTAAAATGTTTAATTTTTTGCAGATTTTCTTCCAATTCACCGAATGTTAATGGTTTGATTTCAAATTTTTTTTTAATGTTTTTTTTCACGAATTCAAAGTTTTTAAATCTATTCCAACCCTTTAAAACTTTTCCCAAACTCTTTATCAAAACCAAATTTTTTAAAAGGGTTTGGGAACATTGGGAATCACACCCATTTTAACGAGGGAGCAGTTTTACAAACAAAGGACCAACATTTTAACAACGAATATTTTCTCCAAAATCTAATAAATCTTTCAAAAGTCCACCATTTTTGAGTTCTTTCAACCCGATTATAAAAAATTCTATTCTGGTTCCTTTATTTTTTTTCTTATGTTTCGAGTTTAGTATTTCTATTTGTTAAAAATATCTTATTTCGCCATTTTTTAAATTGATCTATTTAAAAATTTAATACTAACGGTATTTTTTTTTCTAAAAACGATTTTAAATTTTTTTTTTTTGATTTTTGCTGAAATTTACGTTCACCTCCATTTAATAGTTTTAAAATTTCAAGTTCTCTTCATTCCCTTCCCAGTTTTCTCTCAAAACATTGCTCCAACTTTGGAAGTGCAACAAATCTTTCACCTAAAATAGCATCTTTTGATAAAAATCTATCCCCTTGCCTTATCTGCAAAACTTTATCTGCGAAACGCTGAATTTTGTCTCTATGTTTTGCATAAAAAATATCGTTTCCATACGCTGGGTCTAATTTAAATTTTTCCAGATCTCCTCTTTTAGTCTTTTTTCGAGTTTTGTTCCAGGCCCCAGATTTCTGAAAGTTGGTACGGGGTAAAATTTAAAAGTAAAATTTTTGATAAACATTCAAAAGTCCCTACCTTCAATCATAATAACTTATTTTCTGGCAAAACCCCGCTTTAAATAATAAATTTTCCCTCAGGTTTTCAATCAATTCATCAAGTTTGTTCGTAAAAAATCTTTAAAAACGCTTTTTTTTTCGTTCCCCAAAAAAATTTTTGTTTCCAGCCTTCTCTTGAGCAAAAATATTAATAAAAAACCCTCGAGTTTGTTAAATCGTCGATATATCTGTACTCAATCTTATTTTCATTGTATTTTCTACACCTGATCCTTCGATTCCCTTTTTTCCCCCAAAATTGGGTTTTTTTAAACAATTTTATATATTTTTTTACCTCTTTCTTGACTTGGCCCTTTTTATAATGGGTTTATTTTTTTTGTAAATTGAGTCAGATTCCCATAAAAAAATTTTGTATACTTTTCAAAACTCTTCAGAATAATAAATTATCTTTTGAGCGTCATAGTCTGTTAATAATCTCCATAAAAACCTTGAGTTCCCCTTTATTATTTTTTTCATTTAAAAATGATATTTATTTTGTTCAAAATTCCCCGGCAAATTTCCATCCCTAAAAAATTTTTTTTTTTTTATCCCAATAAAAAACCAAATTTATCATCTTTACTCTAGGGAAAGGGAAATTTTTTTTCCAAATTTCACCCAATTATTTTATCCGTTTTTTTTTCCCGGACTTATTGGTTCAACTATTTAGAGACTTCAATGAATTCGAGGTCTAAATGGTGTTGAGATGGTAATTTTTGGAAAGGGTTTAAACTCAGATTCTGAATCGAAATATCGGGAATTTCCCTACAACTGGAACAATCATTAAATTTTTATTATCGCTAAAACATTTTCAATTTTGGGCCCCCACATTTTTTATTGCAAAGTTACAGTGTTGATTAATTTTTTGAATAATTCTTGTCTCCTCATCAATTCGAATCTGTTCTTTAAATTCTTTGATTTTTTCTTTTCGATTTGTTTCAAGTTTTTTCCGCTTCTTCAGAATTTACGTTCACCATTATTTTGGGAAAAATTTTTTGAAACGTGGAACACGAAACGGGGGGAAGGGAAAAAACTTTAACGGGGGAACTTTAAATAAAAAAAAAAAAAAAGGAAGGGAACGAAAAAAACGTAAAACAGATTTTACCGTTTTTTTCCCCAGTTTTTTCATAATTTTAAATAAAAAGTAAGATAATGAAAAAAATTGTAAAAAATAATTTTATCAAGTAATTTGCAGACCACTGAGAAAGCATTTTTTATTAAAAAAAAAAAAATTTTATTCAAATAATTAACCATTTTTTGGGCTTCAAAGTTAAATTAATATTTAAAAAATCCCATAGTCTTCTTTCCCAAAATTTTATCACATATTCATTAAATTTGTTAAAACTCATATCAGATCCCACAAAATTTTTTTGTAAATTTTCTCGAATAGTGATCGTCCTTGCTTAAAAATACACACATATTCAGATTATTCTTAAAACTTTTAAACACCTTTAAAAAAGCATTGGGAAAAAGATACAAATATGTTTTTGTGACGAGACAATCGAAATATTCCTTTAAATTTAACGTCCTGATTTTCCAAAATACAATCATAAAAAAAAACGATTAACAAATTTTGGGTTTAAAACTCGCTTAAAAGGAACTATGCCTCAAGGGGCCCATTATAAAAATTTTATACCCATTTTTCTTAAGTTTTTCTCAATATTTTCAAATCTTTCTTTGCAATTTTTTAAAAGGGCGCTTGTTCTAAAGATTTACAAAAAACAAAAAATTGGAATAAAGGAATCAACCTATTTTTAGATAAAATTCAATAATAAGTTGTTTTTTCCACATCCATTTTTAACCCCACAATTAACAATCTATTGTTTGATCTTTCTTATTTTCTCAAACTTTTTGAAGTTTTATCTGACTTTTTGCTTAAAAATTTCTCCATTTAAATAGAAATTTCACCCTTGAAGCAACCGCTTCGAAAATGAACGTTCAATTTGATTTCAGAAAGCCTAAAAGATTTTAAATTTTGGAAAAAATCCTATACACTTAGGAAGAAATCAAATATTTAATCTTTTTAAAGCGGTTTTTATCTGCCTTTTTTTGTAATAAATATTAGGAAAGTTCTCCTTATTGTAAGGATTTAGTGAAAGAACAAACAAAATATTATGGTTTAAAAAAAAAAAAACAAAAGGTAAATTTTACTTTCGTCAAATAAAAATTTCCCCCTTAAAAATTATCTGAAAACATTCAACAATCAAAAATCTTTAAAAAATGACGAAAAAAAGTTTTTAAATTCAAAAAAATTATCTCTCTAATAAAAATTCCCAAAAAAAATCACCAGTAAGAATAATTGGGTTTTTTAGCAATTAAGGGTTTGATTTGTTAGGGTTTTTTTTGTGGTTTAACCACTAATGGCAAATCGGTATTTTTAGAAATAAAACGCCAAAATTTAACCCTTTCGATTAATTGAAGGCACTGCAATCTCGTGAACTAGTTTTGAAAATCATACCGACATTAACACAAGAATCTGAAATTTTGTACACTTTTATCCCAAATTTGCTTATGGATCAAAAATCAGTGGAAAAAAAAACCCCAATGAAATCGATATATTTTCCCAATAAAAAAATTTTAAAAGAATTCAAATCGTTTTTAAACTATACAAACTCGAGGGAAATTAAAAAAATAATGAAGTAAAAAACAAAAAAAAAAAAAAATTTAAAAAAAATTGTCGAAAGAATGATGAAACAAGGGGGGAACGAATCGTTCTTACTTCAACTTTCAAAAAAGATTGAAAATGATGATAAATACCCAAAACTTTTTTTTTTTAAAAGAAAAGGTAGCCCCTCGAGGGCCCCCCTCACAAATATCACAAAAAATACGAAAAAAAACAATGTTAAAGAAAAAAAACAAAAAAAAGCTTTTTAAAAACATAGATTCTGACAAGGGCGTCGATTCGACGCTCTTACAAAAATTTTAGAATATGAAAACACGAGGGCAGCAATAATATAAAACGTTGATGAAGATAAAAACATGTTTAAAGACATAAATCAAGGGGGGTCATTGAATAGACAACCTGTTAAACTGTCAAAACTAACACTGTTTTTCGTTAATGAATCTGACTTTTATACTCAAAATTAAAAAATTGCTTAGTTAAATTTTTTTCTATCTAAATGGAGTTCAGTTGTAGACCTTACTCAATAATCCAACTTATAATTCAATAAAACAACATAACCTTTACGATTGTTGACGAAAACAATGTGATCTGTTTTAAGGCTAAAGACGTTAGAAGCAAAAATTCTAGAATATGAAAATACTATGGGCAAACGATCAGATAAACTTGACGAAAGATGATAAAACTTCTATTTAAATCTAAATATTAAAGGGGGGCTATAAATAGCTTAACCTTCAACTTTCCAAAATAACACGTGTATTCGTTAATGAATCTGGACTTTATACTTTTAAATATTGAGATCGCATAAACCAGAACGAAATTGTTTAAAAATTGGGTTACGAACAATATTACCTTCCATTAGAAAATATGGTGAGATACAAACTCAAAAACGAAAATAAGCAGTTAAAAGATGAAATAAAACATTACAAATAAAAGATGAAATGAAAATCATTAGAAAATAGAGAATCAAGATTTGCGAATGGAGGTTAATGAAACCAGAATCTTTGTATGTAAAGATTTTATAAGGAAAAAAACACCATGTTTTTTGTGTTAATTAAGAAGAATCACAAGTGGGAATACCTTATATACGTTATCAGAGCTCAGAAACGAATAAATACCAAACGATTAAAAGCATCTAATAATAAATTATCCTGATTAAGAGATTTTGGTTCATTGATGACGAACCAAATTCTATCAATCTGTATAACCAAATGAAAGAAGTCTTGTGAATATCTTGATACAAACGGAAACATTTTGAACCTTGACCCTGAAACCACACCCAACCACAAATATGAACTGAATCTCGACTGATTTAAAGAATAATCAAATTACACGATGAAAATGTTACTCAATTTTACTAAAAACACTTGAATTATGATAATTTTGTTTTGTAAATGTATTTGATGAATTATTTAAAACCCCCCATTTTTTTATTATTTTTATTTTTTAAAGTTCTTTCCACTTCACATTGAGTATCTTCATAATATAATCTATGGTGATTCTTCATAACACGAAATCTTTACAATATGTAGTCAATTCTTATCTTCTACTATAGTGAGACTATTAAACTCTGTAATTTTTTTAATTTTCTTTTACATTTAAGACATTCTTCTCTTCCAAAGTTAATTTTTTCGTATTTTTAACATAGCACTCTTTATGATTACTTCCTATAACAATCTTTACAATTAAAATAATTCCATCTTTTCTACTTTTATCTTTATAAAAAGCTTCATAAACCTTTATTTCTTTTGCACATTGAACATTTCTTTTGAGCCTCCATTTATTTAGAAAAAAACTTTGACTTCTCAATTTCATATACATAAAACTTTATGAAATGAGGATGTAGTTAGACCTACTTTAAAAAAGGGAGGATGCTAATAGAAAATCTGTTTCTAAGCGTGCCTCTGTTTCTTATAAACATGCACGTTATTTTTGTCAGGGGACCGTTTTCGATGATACATGTCAGGAAAGAGGGGCTGCGCGCATAAGACGGTGCCGCGTTTCATCACACTATTAAGATTTGTTATGGATTTTATTAAGTTATTTGGCCAAAGAAATCACTTTTGAAATGTTTCACAATGTTAAACGTTATAGGTAGGTAAATATACAAATCAAATTTACGGTTTGATTTAAAATTACTACTACAATTTGCCTCGGAATTTGCTTAGGAAAACATCATAACATTAAATGATTTGTATAACGGAATAACGTCCCCTCGTGGGGACAATCATATAAGAACCTGTTTTGAAGGATAAAGTGGACAGGAATTAGTGTTGTTGTGTTTGGAATTTTCCAAATCGCTATGTTTTCCTCATAGCTAATGTGGGTAGAGACTTAGTCTATACATCAGGATTTAATGGAAAACGCTATGTGTTGGGAGTACTTTTGAAATACTTTGAGTAGTTATGTTGAGAGACAAAAATTCATTCAGACAGAAATAATATACCACAATTGTGTTTTTTATCCATAGAAAAAAATAAATTACCATCACAGAGAATTTAAGTAAACATATTATATTTTTCATGGTTAAAACAATTTCCAAGTGAGGGTTACTATTAGAGGGTAAAACAAAAACATATTCTCCTGGTAGTAATTGGGACGTGGATTGAGTCCAGGATACCTAGAATTTTAAACCCCCATTAATTATTATATAATAAAGGTTTTTGCTGAAAGATAAATCTTATTTTTAACATTAATAGATTATTGATAATAACCCCCCCTTTAGAAGTTACTTTAAACAAAAAACACAAAATAGAAACACACGACAGAATATGATGCCAATACAACATTGTATGTTTTCTTCTTCGTGTTTTCAATAGTAATTGGTCCGAGTCAATGTCTCTGTTGGGGGGAAAATTTGGTATCCTTGAAGTCCAGAAACAAAGCAGGATTGATTGCGGAGAATTGCAAATGTAATATCATTACCAATATGTTTATCTCAGACTGTCTTGCTTGGAAATCTTCCTAGTTTTACATCAGTGTTCCGAGTAATGTATGGGGTCTTTATAAACGATGATATGATGTAAACAAAAGAACATTAGTAAGTTCCTGAGATTGTACTATTATTTCCGATGACCATTAAACCTACCCCACAAAAGCTAGGGAACCTATCTTGGTTCAGGAAATACCATGTCCGCTATTAGAGAAAATGAGATTCTGTCTGTAAGTAATGAAAGAGGGTTTGAGTAGTTGAGATTTTAAATTTTTAAAATCAACACATAATACCATGCAGATTTTTACTGTAGGATATTTTAATATCGGGTTACAATACGATATACAAATGAACGTTCACACATACAGGGAAATCGCCTATTGAATCATAGACAAACTGACGGGACTAAGACGGAAATATTTATTTATGAGATTGTATATAGTTTCATTTAAAGACTATAACAACTAATATACGCTAGGAATAATACAAACGTCGTTCATACACCATCCTGTTTGAGTGAAATTTATATCGGAAGTCAATGGAAAAATCTTTCCCACAAAATAAAAACCCCCCCCCCCACCCACTTTTGTAAAAATAGGACAAAAAATTTACTTTTCAAAAAACGAAATAGCTTATTCTATAGATTATGTTTTTTCTATATTAATAAAAATATCTTTTCTACTTGTATTAGTATAGATAGCTATATATCCTATGAAACATGTTTTCATGCAACTGCGGATGTCTTCATATGAAATGTGTTTTTATCGTAATAAATAACTGTTTTGTTGATATCTAAATTTGCTGTTTGCCTTGAAAAAAAGGTATTCATTTTTAGTTTTAGGAAGCCATTCTTTTCAATTAAAAATTGGTTCATTGGTTTAATAGTTTTTTATTTTCGGAATTAAGTATTGAAGTCAAATAATTTTTTGGTTTTAACAAATGGATTAATTTTTTTTAATTGATAGTAGCTAAGGTTGTAATATAAACGATGTTCAGCTAGGAATATAACGAAATATTTGGTGGATTCCCATTTATTCGATATTTTTATTTTGATGTAAAACATAGCGCCAACCATTTTAATCGAGGCAAAGAACAATTTAAAAAATTATCCTACACTCTTGTATTGAAATATTATTTCTTGGTATCCTTGAGGTGCATGATATTTGTAGACAAATAATTATATCGCACCACCATATTCCATCTCATCGCTCTTTGTCAAAGATTATTAAATTTGTCTTAGTTTAAAGCGTTTATAGACGATAGTAATACCGAGTAGCGAAAAAATTAAATATAGGTTTTGTGAACTATAGATATAATAATAATAATAAGGTAAATAGAATTATTTATAGCTCTATTGTGTTCATCTTTACCGGAAATATATATCTTATTTTAAAAGCCTCTTAGCACGGTTTTGGGTTTTATAAACTTAACTTTATTTTATGTTACTTAAAGTAATATCATTTAAAAAACAACTAAAAGTCTAAAATACATTTATTTTATTTTGAATCACACTATATTTCGATTCCCAGCTCACTGGAATTTTTTAACTTGCTGGCACTTACGCAATATAGCTCCTGAAAGCCTCCTAAGTGTACGCAGTGCGGTGGTAGTCTATTTTAAGGTGTAATGTAGGGTCAGATTGTAATGCCTTCACCCTCTAAGTTTTTTATCCTTAACAACAATTGGCATTTTTAATTTATTTGTAGAAATTCTTTAATTTTGTAATTGTGTGTTTGCATAATCCTAAATTAAGTGTTACGTAAAAAGAAATTTAGTCGATTAAGCACATTTAAATATGAAGTGTAGAAAACGAACTAATAATAACTTATTTATATTCATAAAAACACACACACACACACACACACACACACACACACACACACACACACACGCACACGCATGCACGCACATTATATATAACACTTTATATTTTTTTCAAAAACAAAGTTAAACTAGAATTGCAGGTGCCCGAGTGTTTGTGTATTGGAATTCCATAGGAATATTAGGATGTAAAAGAACCTCATTTTGTGGCAGTTGCCACAATTAACTATATTGAATGAAGCCTGCTGCCCACTGAAAAATAACGCCTCCGTCTTCTCGCTTGACAGCGGTAATGATAGCTGTGGGTTATAGCGAGTTGATGATGCGGAATAACAGCTTATTTTATAACAACAACGAAAGATTTAAGAAATAAACAAGAGAGCAACTTAATTTTTGATATCGATTAGTACATTTTCCTATAAATATTCATTTATCATTTAACACTAAACTGAAAACATAAAAGAAAAAGACACTGTATTCTGTATCTTAATAATTGTAAAAGCAGTTGGCAAATAGTGAGTTGTTCTGGATGACTGATGTATCTGTGAAATGTTGAGAATAAAGGCATTTTGTTTTATTTATTGATGCATTTTGACCAATATAGTTTCCAATAAGATAATGTGTGAATATTCAAAGAAATGTTAATTAAAATAACGATATAAAATATTAAAAACCATTACTCATTACTATACTTAATTTATGCCAGTAATATTTCTGATTTGTATAAAGGAAAAATATGGTTTTAGAGACACGGATTTAACAAAAAGCTATTAATTTTCACTTATACTATATTTGCATTTAAATTTTTGATATTTAAATGTAATTAGTGAAAGTATGAAAATATAAATAAGCAAATGGTCAGCACATTAATAGCAATAACTTTGGATTGCCTGAGCGTCAGTGTTTTGTTTATACATATTTTGTAAAATTATTTATGATTTTAGTACATAAGATTGTGTATTTGTATTTTTTTCAAAACGTGTTTTTTTATTCTTTGCATTGTCTAATTAGTTTCAAGTCACTCTATATTGTATAAACGTCGGCTATATGTATTTATTTTGGTTGTAGTTTTTTTTTTGTAGTATTGTGCAGGACGTCGCGGAGAGCAGTATGTTTGAGCTTTTAGTTTTTTTTATGTGAGAGCAAGCTATACACTGTTTATTTGCGTATTGTGTATCTGTTACACTGACCAGCTACTTGCTTTTTTCATTTATTTGTAAACATGAATGTAAAATGTTGGAAAATAAATATATTATTATTATTATTAATATTTATCAGTGGAGTGTTTTACACGGGGGCCCAGAGAACATTTTGAATATATCGCTGTATGTCCTGTCCGCACGGTATATCAATAACGAACTCTGACTCATAGACAAGAAAGATTGAATAAATCTTCTTTTTTTGTGATCAGCTCTGAGCTCGATGATAGTACATATCACTCCAGAGATTTGGCTGATTGTTAGGACACATTTGTGTATCTTTTGTCTATTTATGTTTACCATAATGCAATGATAAAATAGCGGAATAAAAAAAGTTTTAAACAAACTGAGTGCACTCATATGAGGTTCTAGAATGTGACTGTTTTATTCATAGTCATGGAGGTAAAATAATACGTAATAAAGTGTTATAAAATTTATTAGATAATTATATTTCAGTGCACTCTTGCGTTGCAGTGTTCTCCCTAGCTCACGGAACTTTAATTAATTTAAATATTGCTATAAAACCTATGTTAATGAAAAGAAATATCAATGTATCATTTGTCCAGATATGTCAAGATTTAATATGTATACTTTTCATTTATCGTGAAACTTCAATTCTTTGTATACAAGAATGAGTTCTCTGATAATTCGTAACTAACCATGGAATTTGAATTTGGCTAAGCGTTATTGACATCTAAAACGTGGCTGATTCCATATTATTTAAACAAGAATTAAAATTTAACGATATAACCAAGAAAAAAGTATCATTACTTTGTTCTCGTAATGAAAATTACTCTGTGTAGGGAAATCTGAATATAAGAAAATATTCTGTTAAGTTGTTTTTAAGAAGAAGAAGAAGGTTTCTGTAGTTACAGTATCACAGGTCATATTCCTCAGGGACGACATCCCACTGCAACCTCTCTCGCTAGTTTCCCTGCCGTGTTTTGAAAATCCTCTGTTTTTTATTGGTACCATCTCTACCACCTCAGTGTTTTCAAGTTCTTTCATTTCAGCACTGAGTATTCTTGTTTACTTACGTCTCTCGTAATGTTGTGCGTATAATAAAATAGAATTATATTTATTCTGAGGTATACCATTATGTTAGTTTTAATTATAGTATTAATAAAAATATTAATTTTGCTCGTTGGTTTAAAATATATGTAGTGTTCGTAAACGTGTATATGTACCCAGTTTAATTAAAGACATATTATTGAAATATAGCAGACCTATTTAATAATTTTCTGGCCTGAAATACTGATGTTGTGTTACGAATAATTTCTTGGATGTTTGGAGTCAAATCGTTAAGTTAAAGATGTTACCTAAACTCTTGATTTTAAACAAAAGCTCCCGAACCAATTAAAACTACAGATTATGGATTGATTAAATAGGATCTATCAAATCACTCTACCAGATTCATAGATACCGAAAAAATCACGTTGGTTAAGAAAGTATAAGAAAGATTACATTTACACCCCACGTTACACGAGAAAAATTATTCATATGGGTTATATAAAGGTTAGTCAGGAATGTATGTCTTTACTCAGAGTAATTATAATTATTTCAGATTAACTTTCAAGGTTACTCATGTACTCTGTTGTTTTTATTTCGTATAAAATGAAATCACGGAGAAAATGAATGTTCTGCTATATTATTTTTATAGTTATGTACCCGTTATTTAGTTGTATTTTATATAATAAATATTTTCGCAAACCTGTTGCTCGTAACTGTTTCATGTGAGTTATATCCGATGTTCTTGGAACAAAATCCTTAGCAGAATTATAACCTAATTGGCACTCATATTAATTTTTTTCTCACGTGAACTTTGTAACTGCCGGTCGTGTTACCGAGCAACATTCTCACGCGCTTTGTCCGTAAGTAAAATTTATATTTTCATATATTATAAATTACCCCTTTCATGCGAGAACCTCTAAGTTTTAATCTAATATACAGTAAAGCTGTCAGTAATAATGTAACTTACCCTGGTTGATGTTTTATTTGGCAGATTAATATTGATAATAGTTTGCTGATATAACACTTTTTTAAAGACAACGTTGCCGTGAATCTTAAATAGTGTCGTGATTTTGTATTATGTGAGTTTAACTTCGAGTCTCTTGAGAGTGATTTTAACTATGAGTACAACTTCGAGTGGTTCCAGCATTCATGTTTTAGATATCTAGTCTACTAATCTTCACTCTTTCCTACTACTGCTGCAATGTCGAGCCAAGATGCGGACGCCCGCGCTTGTTAGTTGACATCAACGTGAGGGGAAGTCAATTTTAAGTTGTAATAGTTTATTAAGTTCGTATGCAAAATTCCTATGGAACATTGGAACCATTAGGCTTACCCCCATAATATCATTTAGTTTATTATCGCTTTATTTGGCAGCAACGTGACAATACATTATTTTATTTTTAAACATCTAGAAGCGGTGCTTTTATGTTTATTTGTACAATTGAACATATAAGTAAACTTTTCAATCGAGGAGTATTTATTAATATGACCTCAGCGGTATCCAATTCTATGTTTCGTCCATTCCGTAGGGGCAGTATTGTTAAATAATGTTTCCAATTCGAAGTGAAATTTCTTTCCTCTATAAATATGGAAATGAAACAGTTTATTTTAACTCTCTTTGGAAATATAAGAAAGTTTTTTCAGTTAAATTAATAATGTACGTTGTTAACATTATAGGAACCCATGTGGTCCATGCCTCATGTAAATAAAGGTAATAAATAAATTTAATTACTCAGTGGAAAGAATGTTTTTTTTCCATCTTCCATATCTGACAATATAAATAAATTCAAGGTTATAGTGCGTGAGACCAAAGTTACATGCGGTCCCTTGAGTGAGTATACTAACGTTTATTTTCTTACAATAGAGCTGTACGAAGGATGAGTGGACACTATAGTTTTAAGAAGAATATTTTGCCAGAGTTTTTTTATAAAGTGTAACTGAAAAACACTCTATTAAACGTTTGTCCGGATCCTCAGATCCCCAGTGTATTACGCGTCCCTCGCTCCCGGACGTGCAGCACTTTATTTCGATGACGCAGATACTAGGCTGCAAGTGTTAATCTTTTTTTTATTATTTTTTTATTTCAGGAACTATGCATTTTATTTTACAAAAATCGAATCCATACAGAGAAATTACTACGATAATCCTGACGTATCCAATGAAAGGGATCAATAATCAACTCAGTTTTGTAAATATCAGTTTCTCAGGCTTTTATTTAAATATACAACATTCTATGGAAACACGATGGCATGAACAAAACATTTCAATAACGATCCTAGCAAAAGTTATGGGCTAATAATCTCGAGTACCATCTAGAAAAAAGACACCTCTCACAAAAGCTATGCATACCAGAAACATTAGATACTGCGTTGAAGAAAAACCTGGGGCCCCTTATAAAAGTCTTGCCAAAATATATCACGTATGCATTGTGATGATAGGCGCTAGATATTAGCATTGTTCCTATATATTATTATTGTTGCATTATTTGCTTATAACCTTTACTGAAAACTGTGTAAAGGTGTTCCCTTAGTGTCGTATTTCTGTTGAACAGACCTTTAATTTTATATGTCACAAGATATTAGTTGCAGTCTTAAATGTTAAAGTTATCCCATATACGCCCCTTTTAAAACAGGGGTTGAATTTGTGTTGCCCTACCAAATCCAAAACATTAATTTAAGTACATTGATATCTCAATCTCCGTTGGGAATATATCCAGGCGTATCGTGACTTAATTTTACATTTTAGCTGTAAAGGGTTTCTTTACCCGTAACTTTTACTAGTGATCATCTCTTTTCATGTCATTGCGTTTCTTTTTGATTTACCTTTGAAATGATATGTCAAAAGATAGGGATTGCAATTAAAAAATTTAAAGTGTTTAATTTACCCTCTGTACCACACTTTGAAAAATGGAGGAAATATGTTTATCCTTGATAAGGTTTATAAAAGCATTTTAGTAGGTATGATGAAGTTTTTACATCGATATCGCAATCCGTTTGGAATATATTAAAGGCGTCTTTTATTATAAATCTATTTAGAGAGTAAATATGAATCTAATAAAATATTAATTAAAAATATATGTAAATATGTTTTGCGTGCAACAAAAAGGTTCATAAAAAGATTAATGCATTACTATATATGAATTTACTATTTTAACAGCACAAGAAAACTTGCTTTATTTAATATTTTTAACGGAAAATCAAAAAGAAGGTTCATAATAAATATGACCGTATGAGTTCCAGTAAACCCCACTGAATGCAATGTTTATGTTTACAGTAAAAGCAAAATAATAAGTGTGATCCAATCATACATATATGCTCGTTTCCAGTCTATGTGTTTGTAGAGAAACTCTTGTATAATTACGATAAACATAAATGAGCGTTAGAAATATACGAAAGAGAGCGATTGTGCACAGCATCCGATATTAAATAATAATATGTATTTCTCTACTCTACATTAATTACGATTCCAGCCTAGAGAGGCCCGTGATGTAATTAGTAACGTGTCCTCTCACCCATGTGGAAAGTCCTTAGGGCTGTGTAGTTTCTCGGGACCGATACTGTACAATCTATTAGGGAGAGGTTGATCATTATTGTTCATCAATATGTCGTGTCTGTGAATAAGTCATGTTTTGTGTTGCAATTAAAAATAGACTACATAATTAAATATTTCTCAATCAATATTCATAACACCTTTGATATTTTATTTTGTTCAGTAAATGTATATTGTAATCCAAATATTATACAGACGTTAAAAAAAAAGATTTTTATAAAGATTGTATATTTAAATTGAAATATTCGTTTAAATTAAAAACAATGTTGTAATCCTTTTGAGAAATATTTTTTTTATTTTCAACTTCTCTATATACTCGAAATATGAAATTCAACACACACATATGCCACATGAATTCAAAAGAATAAAAAAAGTATTTTAATAAGGTTACAACAGCCATAGTGGATAAAATAAGCTTCCAACTCCTGGAAAAAACATAATTTTTGTTTTTCAACTAATATCCTACAACAATGAGTTTTTACACACGTGATATATATAATATATATATATATATGTGTGTGTGTGTGTGTGTGTGTGGGTGTGTATGTGTGTGTGTGTGTGTGTGTGTGTGTGTGTGTGTGTGTGTGTGTGTGTGTGTGTGTGTGTGTGTGTGTGTCACAGAGCCCTCACTTTTTACGATGCAATTATTTTGTATTTGGCCGTATCTGTCACATATACGTTTTAAATAACCAAAACTAACACATGATCGGAAGACCAAATACCTGTCAAATTACTTCTATTTACATTAAATTTGTATCAATGGCAATAGCCGTATTTGATTTAAATAAACATTGTATCGAAAAAAGTACTTGCTCCGCCGGGACTCGAACCCGGTCTCTCATTTGCCGGGTGAATGTGCTAACATTACACCATAGAGCGTAACACTAATGCAAACATCATCAGGCGATTAAATAATCTGAATAAAATCGACAATTAATTTCGAACACTCACTTGTAATAGAAATAGGTCGTTACATGATAAGCCGACAGGTCGGGGCGAGAGTACACTCCACTATACCACCTTTACAACTGCCATAACATCTTGTATAAAACATTTTATAGCTCATTCATTTTTATATGGACCAATTATTGTGACAGATAAAACGATGCTGGTGATATCTTTCTACATTAGAGGTAAAGAGTTTATGAAGTATCTCATAACTAAATGCAGGTTTTTATCATTGCATAACTACAATAAATTCAATTACTTCTTATTTTCATGCTCAACACATAGGTTTCTACATAAAAAATATATCTCTTACAAGATTTCGTATTCATATTTAAGTGTCCTAAGTTTTTTTTTTTTGTATATGTAACAATAGATCAGAAAAAAGTAGTGTATTACATCAACTTTAAATTGTTTTATTTCCAAAATTGTCTTTATTGATAGTAAATAGATTACTAAGAAACCATGCTAACATAGTACAACTATTTATATTCCAATTAAAATTATTTAGTCGTTATTAGTAAATAATACAATACCTATTGTTATTTAATTTTGCTAAGTAAAACTGCACAAGCGGAAACAAATTAATTATTTACACATTAAAGTTCAGGATTTATATATTAATGCACTAATTGCAGATTATCGGCATACCTTCCAGGCTCTCATGTAATAGAGTGAATTGTATAGTAGAGTTTTGTTTTAATTTCATACAGTTTTGGTAGAGTTGGTTTCTGCAAGCATTTCAGAAAAACAAGGGTTTTAAGTACAAGTTAAATATCTGTGCACACCTAGGGTCTAAATGAAGCACCTAAAAGAAACTAAATTATATTGTTCACTCTAATTTGTGTTTACGTAAGTTTAATACGTACTGTCTACCTCACAACAGACTCTGAATCAACATTCATACAGTTTTGGAAACATTTTTAGTGAAAATCGTAGTAATATCTCAAAATTTTGGTTCGCCATTTACAATATTAGGTGGGTAGGTTAGTTAAAAATTCGTAAAATTAATTGTACCATACATATATTTAAAAATTTGTAACATATATATATATATATATATATATATATGTGTGTGTGTATCGAATGGACGAAACACATGCATTTTGATACTGTTGAGGTCGTAGTAATAAATACTCAATTTGCAAAGGTTGCCTATATGTTTAACTGTGGGAAATAATCGTAAAGGTTCCACTTCAAGATAGTAAACATAAAATAATGTATTGTCACGTTTGCTGCCAAATAAAGTGATAATGAACTAAATGATATCATAGTGGTGGGTCTAATGGTTCCAATGTGTTATGGGAAATTTTGCATACGAACTGAATAGTAATAAAACTTTAAAATTGACTTTGCTTGACATTAACGTCAAATAACAAGCGCGGGTGTTAAAATCCTGGCTCAACATTACAGCTGTAGTCAGAGAAAGAAAAGATTAGTAGTAGTAGAAGTATAAAACATGAACGCTGGAAGCACTCGAAGTTGTACTCATACTTAAAACCAAACTCAGAGACTTAAAGTTAAACTCGCCTAAAACTATATCAGGAGCGTGTTAGCCATATATTGAGACAACTTAAGGTTCATAACCACGTGGTCTTGTTAGAAAGACATCGCACACTATTATCAATAAAAATTATTATTGTTATATAAACTATTATTATTAATTGGCCAAATAAAAAATTAACCAAGATAAGTTGAATTTATATTTACAAATTTAATTTACATTACATTCAAAATTAGATGTCCTCTCATGAAAGGGCTTGTTTATAACATGAAAATATAAATGTTACTTACAACTTCATAAACGTTATGTATTTGGCAAAGAGCGCTGAAGATGAAGAACTAAGCGACCACAGCTTTCTGTAGTTTGTTTTGGACCGAAGTTCATTCTAAACTATCAGTAATCTAGGAACTCTGTAGTGAAAATAATTTGAAAACATGCTTGTTCTGTATAAACTAAAGCTTTTATTTATGTATAAAGTTTTTATCCTTCAAGAAATCTATCACAATATCTACTGACTAGAAAAGCTAAAAGCCTGTTTAATAGCATTAAAAATTGCCCTTGCTATTTATAAAGCACGTCAAAAAACTTGCTGATAAAATATTTGAAAAATAATTAAATTTTCCCATGCTTTATTCTGTACACAGAGTTAAAGGGACAATCAAAGGGGTGAGGATAAGACAGTGGTGTTGATTTGTGACCTGTCCTTTTTTCAGGAAAATGCAATATAACTATAGTTGTAGTAAAAAAAATTCATTCCATGTGATGTATTAATATGATTTATATTTCATTTCGTCTATTTCAGTAATATTTGTTTTTCTGGCGACTACTACAGCACTTTAGCATGGCTGTAAGAACTTCCCCTCTGGTCATTGTGTTAGAGTGGTATGGTCTGTGTATAGGGGGAAAAGGGCGCCACAAAGTCCACCTCTAAATACACCCTAGCAGAGATGAATATAACTTTTTACTCTTAAAACTGCGGGATCACCTTTCAGAATAACTTGTTTGAAAACAATACATCAATTTGAGTTTAAAGTCGAAGCAGGATTAAAATTTAGAAACGGTGTATGGATTCTATAACTTATTTCAAATACTGACTTGGTGCACTATTTGGGATGGCAACAAATTTTAATCAAAAAAACCACTAAATATAATGTATAATATTTTTAACCTGAATTCCATACAATAATAGCTAATATCACCATGAATTTACTTATAATAAAGACATCATTCGCAACACCTTTACAAGCTCGTCATATTCCTCATTTATATTTCGTGTTCAAATAGACAATTTGTAACATATTTTAAGCTTAAAAACCTTTTCAAGTAACTAAAGAAGAAACCTTGTTTAAAAATTACATAAAATATATTTTTTATCAAGAGGTATTTTTAGAACTCGATGATACAGTTTTATCGCGAACCTGTGCTTTCAAGTCACTATCACCTATCACCAAGCCTTCTAAACGAGCCGACAGAATCTAACATGTTCACGGCATTTCTTTAAGTAATTACTTGAAACATTTCAAACTCTTGAAGCTTATCACACAATAATAAGTTATTGGACTTATCGGTTTTCCTTCTATCAAGAGAATACTGTATATGAAGTTTAAATATGTCTTAGGCTTTAATATCAAGAGTCATCTGCAGTCAGACTACGGCACGATTTTAAGAAGTAATTATGGACTAAAAGAACCAGAAATTAAATAGTTGTAGAGTGAACGGTAAAACGTAAGGTTCTAAATAGAAAAAAAATCAATAAGTCAACTTTGTATAAATGTCATCTTATAAATTTCCCAAGTTTCAGAACATTTTGGAGAATGAATCCTTTATATTTATACATAATTATACCTTTTTTGGTTTTATGTGTGTGTGTGTGTGTGTGTGTGTGTGTGTGTGTGTGTGTGTGTGTGTGTGTGATTTAGATAAATATAGGAGAGATAATACATAACTTATTTGTTTGAACATAATTTTTGACGGTGGAAGGATTGTGACATTTGCCATCGTTCGGTGAAATAAAAAAATTAGTAACACTGCGTTTTGAGGTCTTCAATATGACCTCTTCTTCAGCTAAATAACTAACATAAACATAATAACAAACTAGGTTATGATAAAAAAATCATACCAGAGGAATTACAACCACCATTTTGTGTCAAATCCAATACCTCTAAAAACGTGCACTTAATAAAAAAAACTAAAGAACGATACGAATTATTAAAACTGAGCTACCGAAACAGATCAAAATACGATTGCACTCGTCGACGAACCACCTACGACTGACCAGATACCAATAGCTAATGACGATCGAGACAGAAGAAACAAGATGGTGGCAGTAAAAAAGAAGGGGGACAGAAATTAGCCCTTTATTATTATTATATTAGTGTTTTAGTTTTTTTTATGAAGTGTATGTTTAGATTTAGTGAAGTTGACACGCAACATGGTGGTTGTAATTCCTGAGACGTGTCACAACGCTCTGGTATGATTTTTTTTATCTTAATCTAGTAATATATAAGTATATACCTCACTCATATATATTATAAATAGGACAAATAAGTACTAACTTCAGTAGCTAGCCTACTCTCTAATAACAAAAGTAATACCTTTCTTCCCATTAGAGAAATTTAGCAGGGGTCCTACACGGTTCAAAATATTATGTAAATTTATGAAGTGGAATTGATCTAGAAGGAGAGGATAGAGACATTTTTGAAGGACGTGAGCATTTACGATATCTTACTAATCATTTTTATACTTATTAATTATTACTCTTTAAAAATTATACTTCATACTGTTGTATATTTATAAGCGATGGAAAACATTAGCCTAACCCTGCAATGTTTCTATTGAAACACTGAGGAGTGAATGATTTCAGATCAATTTACAAAACCTATCACGGGTGAATGCTGCGAATTGTTCGCCCAACACTATTGTTTCGCCAGGTAGGCCTAGTGGGAAGTAATATCGTATCAGTGCACAATCAACACGGAAGTGATTTCTTCGTTGAATTGGAATATAATTGGGTCAATAATTGTTATCAAAATACGAACGTTCGCTCGCTTGCACTAATTAACGTTCATAATTATGCTTGCTGTTTTGCGGAATGAAGTTCATTACAAAAATTGTTTGAAATTTGCTTCATCAACAGTTTATTAAAAAACACACTAAATATTTATAGACATAACATCCTATTACAGAATAAACATTTTATTTTTATTTCTATTTTTGAGCTTTTATATATGTATTATTTACATATTTGGAGGTTAGTTTCATGTGAAATAATTTAATCAGACAGATTAATATGGCACAATACTATTTACTGTAGAAAATATTTATTCCCGTCATCAACGTATAAAAATAGCGATAAATAATTATGATTTCCCATATTTTGCGTTAATTTACTTTTCTTTTATTCTTACAGTGAATATTTTCTACCTCAGTGATGCATGATAACTATTTAAATTTTTTAGTTGACACATACAATCGAGAGTTTGTCTGTGTTACATTTATATAAACAGTGTTTTTTTTTTACTCTCGTTACTGTACAAAGAAATTACTTATTTTTGTTCCTTAATGATAATTTCAAATGTATTTTATAAATTTCGTTCTATGCTAAATGAATAATGTAAAACTACTCCTCAGTATGTAAATATATTTGTATTTCAAAGCAAAAGAGACACTAGTAAACAATGCTACTGAGAGCTGAAATGTAAAGAACCTGAAAACAGGGAAATGTGGTAGAAGGGTACCAATGAAAAGAAAAGGATTTTCTCAACGTGTATTGGAACTAGCAGTGAGGTTGCAGTAGGGTGCTGTCCCTGAGAAATATGGCCTATTACTATGAATCCTTCCTTTAAACTCCACTCAACAAAATAGTTTGTTTGTTTTAATGAAGTTGTTATTACATTAAATTAAGTGTAATTGTCGAGGGTCATTCACGTTTTACTACATGTCGTACATGACTTGAAATCATAGAAAGTTCTTATATAATAATTCCCTCAAGTGTTAACTAAAAAAATTTATAATTTCGTTATTAATTCTGATTATCCAATTTTAAGTAAATTTTACCCATATATACTGATATGGATGAAGTTTCATAAACATTCTCATAATTTTTCAATTTGTTTTCGTATATTAAAAACTTTTTACCAACACCATAATATTACAATAGGGAAGGGACATTTTCTCAGAGGGCAAATTCATGGAGCGCTTTTTATAATGAAGATAAACATAACGGAGAGTTATATACGGGCAACGTGAGTGATTATACGGCAGAATTTGTGATGAATATATTTTTATCTGCTCTAAATAATTAGGATTCTAGCCTAGAGAGGCCGTGATGTAATTAGTAACGTGTCCTCTCAACCCATGTGAAAGTCCTTAGGGCTGTGTGGTTTCTCGGGACAGATGCTGTACAATTAATCAGGGAGAGGTACACCATTATTGTTTATCAATAGAACCTATGTCAATTAATCAATTATACGTGGTATAAAATGTTGTAAATAACATCGATAGTAAAATCTTTAACAATATAATTATTAGTTCGGAGTTTTTTATTTAGTAAGTAGATCATATTATATTTATCCAGCTAAGGTTATGTTATTTAATTAATTAATCATAAAAACACCTACATTATACATAAAAAGAGAAAATTTGAGAAATTTATGTGAAACAATTTATAGTCTAGGAGTAGTACCAATTCTTCATTGTATGAGCTTATTTAACTTATTCAAGTTATTTATTATAACTTATTTTACTTAATAATATAGAGATATTTTCCTTGATGAATGTAACCTATCTTACTCGCACTATACAATGGATTAAAAATATTCTTTCTAGTAATATTATACGAAATATAGACTGTCATTCTAGAAATGTCGAACTAAAGATGCATTATTAGATGTTTTATTCGCATATAACTAATGGGACAATATAACTCTCAATATTGGAATGATAACTCTTTAAATATATAGAAACCCAATAATGTTCAAAATTCACAAGAAAAAATTGTTAAGAACATGTTACTTTCTTTATTAAACCGTGAACTTGATTTTTTGACAAACAGTCTAAAAAATACTTACAGTAAACATAATCACTTAAAACGATTCAACTGTAAGACTGGCGAATGAACTTGTCCAAATATACTATATACCAATAATGCCTCTGTACGAAGTTATAATCATTATATATTTAGCACTATAGTATTTATCGGTTTACCGTTATGCCCGTAGTACCATTTAAAACTGTACATTCCTGAACTGAAAACAATACAAAATAATAAATCTCTTTAAACCAAATATTATTGTAAGAGACCTGAAAATCTTGAAGAACTGTTTTTATTTTACGCTGTAATACGCATATTGACTGATATATAACCATTTCTTTTCAAAAACTTTTAGTGGTATCCATCTTGTAAACATAAGATATAAATAAAAAATAAAATAATGAAAGTCTTGTTTTTTTTATATAAAACTAGTTCGAGAATTAGATTGGTCGCTATCTTGAGACTTTATTGGTTAAGAATGTTTACGAACTCATAAACTCTATGCAAAATTTACAGTCTTTGTACCAAGTTAACAGAAGAAGTTTTGCATGAGCAAGTTTTTCCTAAGCAATCAAGATTTCTCTAAGCATTTTCAATAGTATAGTAATACAAACAAATTTTTGATATCTCAAGACATATCCAGGAAATTCATGTCAACATTACAATCCTTCTATTGTTAAAAAACAAAATTAAAACAATATGCAACAACAACAATCATCACAATTTTAGAAAAAAATCTGCTTCTTTTATTATAATTTTATCTTATAAATTATATTATAACTAGCTAATAAAATATTAAATAATGAAATAAAATTCTCTTTAAAACTATTGCATAGTATGCTTAAAACTGCCTTTATTAAAAAGGCGTTGTTTCTACACGCAAATATGTTCCAGTCTTACTTGCTCTTCATTTAAAATTAAAAGAACATTTTGTGACCTCGTTTTGAAAAGGGGTGATACGGCTGTCATCTAGAATCTAGGGTTTAAATAGCAGAAAAAAGCACTTAATGAATTTCATTCCGAAATTTGCAATAAGTATTGTGACAATATACAGTATATAGGTAATGATAAACGGTGGTACTACTTCAACTTCCACCCAGAGACCAAATCTTTTTGATGATAAACTGAAGACATTTGCCAGTAGGACGGAATTTTGAGCAATGTTCGATTTTTTTGTTCCATAATTTCGTTCCTTTGAAAAAAACGCTCCCTATCTGACGATTGGTTGACTAGAACTCTTGAAAAATAAAAGAATACCACTATATTGTATTTGATATTATACTTAAGCTTTAGATTCAATAACAATCTCTTTAAACTGCCAAAACATTTATAAGTGGATTGTGTTTTTGTTTTTGTTTTTTTTGTTTTGGTGGCTCTATCTTCTAGTATAAAGTTAGAAGTATATTGTAGCTTGATATATCTGCAATCTATTTCTTTTATATATAAAATGTATTTTAAACAAGAGCCATTTGAATAGTAACATTAGATAGTTTTTTATAGCATCCATGTAAGAAATAATTGAGAATAAAATTATACGATGCAAATAACATAGACTTGTTACTTTAAGTGATTATTCGAAAATCCTCCTATAATTAAGTGTTTCTTAAATTATTAATATCAAAATGAAGCTTTTACTGCATTTCTGGTGCCTAATCTCTCCTATCCAGTTTTTGTATCGTTACAGTATTAGCCACAGTATACCCAAGTGCGAGATTTCAAACCCTCTCTATTTTGGCAATGGTTCCAAAGTTCCCTCATTACTTCTCTATAAACCTTCATTTAGTACAAAATCATCATGTTTTTTGCTATAAAATTCTCCTTAATTTAGAGAAATATACAATTCGCAAATGATAGTAAAGAGTAATCTCCTTAATTCCAATCATAATTAATTAAAATGCAGTATCTACTGGCCCAATAAATATAAAGCAACAAGACAAAGATTTTATATTTTTAACATGAATATATCAAACCAAACATCTATAGAGCCTCTATTGCGTCTCATTAGGATTTGGGATTTATTCAGTAAGATATTTATTAAGTAAGTTCATTTGTAAATATTCATCGTACGCAGTAATCTTTACTCGTGAGATATAATTTTTTTGCGTGACGAATCGTTTCTAATTAGACCACACTTCTACGCAAACATTCACAGTAATAAAAATAAACGGACAACAAATTTCTTCTTCAGGGAAAAATAGGATGCTTTCATAAGCTGGCCAGCAATTTGAAAACTTCGTTGTCCATAATTGATATATTTATTTATGATTAATGTTAAATTGTGGATTCCTTATACCTAATACATACATATTGCATGAATAAAATTGTTTCTTTATTTCTGGATTAGGGAAGATCAAACCTAACTGCTCCCTCATAAATTTATTTTACGACAAAAGTCTTGGAAGCTCTGGAATTTATTTACACATTTTCAGTCTTTTATATGCTATGACCTAAAATAATGAAAAACCATAACTGCCAGTCAAAGTAAAACAGTGGTAGACTATTAAGTATTTAACAAAGCAAACCTCTTGGAAATGTTGACTCTTGAAACTGCTGTTTTGTCAGAGGCGTTCCATACTGAAAAATGTCGTCTTTGTTTGGGAGCTTGTGTAACCCAATATTTTAGAGCATTCAATATCCAAGTGTTTACTTTATTTTTTTCTTAAGTACCTTATTGCATAATTTGAATGTAAATGTAAATTGTGAAAAGCGGATGACCGCGTTCAGCTAACCTTGTACCTAGCAATAGTTTGTCATTCATGTACTTGTTCTTCAACAACTTCTCAACCCACAATGTACCTAAAGTATTCGTTAATTCTTTTCGGCTTCTTTTAATTTCTTTTAGTTCAAATTTGCGTTTTCAACCTAAAAGCCTTTATAAAAAACGCAGGTCACACTTTTATTTGAAATTTGATAAAATTAAAACAAATTAAAAAAAGAGCAAATGGCTTTGATTATTATTATAATTTTAACGCTGTGCTGAAAATACTGCCTTACATGAAATAATTTTAAAAAGAACGGACGATAAGTGGCCAATATTTATTATATACTTTGCTATATCCTCAATATCCAAACGCTAATATTTTTCATTATTTCAATTATACGCTTTCTAAAATCATATGTGTAGAAAATCTGTAAGTTCACAAAATCCATTTAAATCCACAAAAATCATTAAAAATATGTATATTCAACCTCTTGAACAATAATTTTAAAACTACTAGTGAGTTTTTTCATTATTATTTATTTTTTTCTTCATTTATTTATCTTTATTATATATATATATATATATATATATATATATATATATATATATATATAATGCCTATCAGAAGACAAAACGTTAGCACCTACTGGTTTGTAAAAGCTTACAAAAACTTGTCGTGCCCGCTTATGCCTTGCCGGATTCCATTGAAACTAGTATCGTTGGAATTGTAATGAAGTTGTCCAATAAGTTGATTTATATTACAATTTATACCTATTCCGGTTTTTTTATTGAATTTTCAGCTAAAATTTTTAACAGACGCAATTTTTTTTACTATTAAAGAAAATAACATAACATTTTTCCTCTTATCTATTCAAATCGACGTGCCAAATTTGTCTATTTAGCTGTAATAGTTTTATAGATAATTATTAGTCAGTATAAAATACAAAATGGTGGATAGCGGCTGAACGAAGTGGAAATTGGAAAAAAACTTGTTCTTATTCTTTAGCTTAGAATCACACAAAATCTGTAAATGTATAGCCAGCCCAACCTTTTTGTTTATAATTTAATGTCAATAAACATTGTATAGCAAAACGCACTCGCTCTACCAGGGCTCGAACCCGGATCCCTTCCGTGTCGTTTGAGTGTGCTAAAAATACACCACATAACCCTTACTTTTTACGATTAATTATTTTTTGTTTGGCCGTTTACTTTACCCATGAGTTTAAGTAACAAAACTTTTTATGAATTCCTATATTATAACTTAATTTTTATATTAGTATGACAAACATAAATGTACGAACATTTATGTTTGTCATACTAATAAATTCAATATAGTTTATTAGTCGGAGTCAAAATGATGTGGTCGCGCTATACTAAAATCTGACATTAATCCTGCACCAATATTAAAACAGCCGTTTATGTCACATTATGTTGTAATAACGCTACTATTGTAACAGTATCCTACTTTACGATCTCATAAATGATAGGGCTAAGATTATTATTATTGGGATTAAATAGTTATATATTTATATGAATGTAATGTAGTACATACTATAGTAATGTATTATATGAGATCAAAATCCGACAGAATACAACTCAAACAAACTTCTTAATTGTCTGTTGTATGTCACTGTACATTCTATAAAGAGTGATCATAAGTTACAATCTTTAGGTTACAAAAGTTTTCATCACATATAGTAAGTTGATCCTCAGTTTGCCCACAAATATTTTTCTACATTTCTGAGAAGATCAAGTCTAATTTCGTCAGAGAAATCCTTTTATCGTTTACAAGATAATTGAGTAACTATAATGCCGACTTAATTTTTAATAATGATTAAGTGCTGTAATGGTATGAACCTTTATTTAAATATAAATTTTGATAAATATCACTTTAATACGTAACTGATATAGACTAATTTGACTAATATAGACTAATATATTTATTTTCATGTATTACAAAGTTTCAAAAGCGCGCAAAGTAGGAGTGCACTCAGTCTAATTTATGCAATTGAGGTTACTATTAATGTTGATGGCATTTTTAGGTACCGGTTAGATCAATGTTAATATTGTATACTTAACTAACTTATGTTACCACGCCGAATTAAAAGGTCATTATGTTTTTTATATGTTACTCTTTTTTATTCAAGTGAGGATTATAAGCAAAAACAGTTTCAATTGGTTTGGGAAAAAGTTCAGTTAGTTACACAATGCACAGTCAGACCATACTAAGTCTACTGTACGTGTAAATAATGTTAGGCATTCAGAGGTGTTCCACAAATTACACCCAAGTTGCTTCGCCAAGGGCTAATAACAAGACAATTCAAGCGCTGAATTTTTGTTTAATGTACCTTAAGAAAAATATAACAAACTCATCAGCTGCTATATCCATAACAAAAATGTTTTAAAATGATAAATATTTTATACGAATAACCTGTTTATATTATATTTATAAAATAAAGTAGTGATTTACTATCGAAAACACTTTATTACTGAAGGATATTCCCTAAAATTAGATGCTTCCACAGAAACAATAGCTGTGTTTGTTTTCGGACAAGGGCGGCTTAACTAACATGAACAGAGGGGTCATTTGGAAACCCAATTGGCCTAAATAAATTTATA
This sequence comes from Homalodisca vitripennis, assembly GCF_021130785.1. Lineage (NCBI taxonomy): Eukaryota > Metazoa > Arthropoda > Insecta > Hemiptera > Cicadellidae > Homalodisca > Homalodisca vitripennis. Next base: position 49,018,629 of record NC_060209.1, on the reverse strand, counting down.
GATCATAACTTCACCATAATTTTGTTTATAGAAGCCCTCATTCTTGCACTAAATCATGTCTCACTCTCCCTGGTCTTAAATTGTTAGCACAAACGTCTATTTTAGAACTGCTCTAATATAATATAAATAGTTGGCCCATTCTTTTTTTGCTTCGATTACTTATTAATTGTTGTTGTCATAAGACATTATTTCATTTTGCTGATACAGTGTGAAATGGTTGGCTTTAGTTTTCATATTCTTTGGTTTGATTATTGACAATACATGGTGCAGCTAACCCATCAGTAGTAGCAGGAGATTCCAGTTCGGATTCAAATAGGTTGTAACGATTTCATAGATTAAAATCTTGACGGCTAAGAGTAACTATTCAATACGAATAGATCTTGAAGTCGCGTTAGGCCAAATATCACGGTCTCATCACAGGCCAGATCAATTCTGTTTAGCCTAAAATTATATGCGGGTATTGTGATGTACATTGACGTGTGATCCAGCTACCTAATGCTACATAAATACTTTGTATCAGATAAATACGAAATGTTATGTACTTCCTAATGTTTAACTAACACACATTTCTTAGAAACTTGCCACAGAATAAATGGTGGTTGCGTAATACGTTATAGTTAATCATGTAGCAAATGGTGGGTGGGACTTTAGTGGGAATATGACGCTAGAGTAAATATTACACTCAGTTGAATTTCACTATTAACCGCATTTATCTTTAAATGAGGCGATGGCCTGTGTGTCATATCTCAAAGTTTAGCCATTACCTTTCTTAAAACATGAAATCAAGCAAAATAACAATTTAAAAAAACCATTATTTTAAGTCTATTTCATTGACATTGATTGATTTTGATATCAAGCCCCTCCTGTAATAAGCTTTTCTGTTACTAGAAATTTCAAATTTGTATCTAAAACATCCTGAATATATTTAAATATAAAAGATTTTTCATTTACCATATATCAAATCGATATTGAGAGAAATTAACATATCTTTTTGATTATTGTGATTAGAGTAGGTGTTTATGCTTATGTCTTTTAAAAGATCTCTATCATTGCAGTTTTATGAACATCTGATTTTAAGGAAATTAGTAATTACCATTTACAAAAATAATGTACGTTTATAAAATTTAGGTACGTATATGTTTATTTACAGTGAAAATCACACGGAAAGTTTTTCGTAACAATGAAATAATTAATTTATAGACATTTAGTATTTATTTTAAATATAATGTGTTACTTTTAAACTATTTGCAGTGTCACACACATGTTCGCCCGCCAGTTGCTGCCAAATATTTACACACACACACGGAGAGAGAGAGGGAGAGAGAGAGAGAGAGAGAGAGAGAGAGAGAGAGAGAGAGAACTATTACGTTTTGTATTAGTTACGAGTAGATGTTATGAAATTAGGATTGAGTTGACAAGTTTATAATGATCCTACAAGGTCATCCTAAGTCATCCCAATGCAATAGGTTAACTACTTTTAATCTGTTAATTTACATGCCTTAGGAATTTCAGTAATAACGTCTAAATATGCCTGCAAATGATTGCTTTGTGTTTCGCGTTGCATAACGTTGGTGGAATGGTGTTGATTGATCACTCTATGAATACGAAATAGACGTTGGTTATTGGACATTGTGGTTTACAAATAGGGTTTCATGGTGAACCTTTATCTGGGAATGCCATGTACCCGAAACCGTCCATGTTCTCTCTGGCCTGTGTTATATTATTGTCTGAAGTATGTATCCTGTCATTTTCAAATTGTGGTTTAATGCTAAAAACCCCAATTCTCATCGATCTACCCTCTCATACTATTTCTCGCCAGTAAAAAAGTTATTATAAAATAATTAAATACATTAAATAATGAAACATACATATATATTATAATGCTTCTAATTAAATTTAGCAACGTGCAGTCTATATTTTAAATTAGTGTTTATAATTTATTACTATTATTCCTAAAGTCTATTATTTAATATATTCTTTATGAACTTAATATATCCGCCATGTATATTTAAAACTGTTATATTAATTTATAGCTTATATTAATCACGTAGTTACAACATTTTGCCTAATTTGCATAATTTTGCCTAATTTAAATTTAAAGTATTGAATAATAACAATTATATTTTAAACACCAACCCCACTCATTAGTCTACCTACTTTTCCATTCCATCTCCGCTTCTCTTCTACCATTCCATTACTCTTAAGCTTAAAGATAACATCATTGACTTGCAGCCACAAAACACATATTTTATATCTCTCAACAATATCTACAAACTTAATAAGACGTATTTGAAGACAGGCTACAGCTTACGTATCCCTGGTTATTTGAGGAACGTCATTAATTTCCCTATCGAAAAGACTAGGTTTCGTGTAACATATGCAAGAATTCATAGAAAAAATTAAAGACAGTCTACAGATTAGTCTCCAACATTACTTTAAATATTAAACTTTATGATAAATCACTGTGGAGATGAGTTTCAAGCCAAATACTAGTAACTCATTTACTCTCTATTTATTGGAGAAATCAATACTGGAAGTTCGCAGCATGTGATGCACTTTAGAATGTCCTTTGCATGTGTATAATGGACATCGTCACTGTTGCAAACTTCTTAAAAACCAACTAAAATGTTTATCAATCTATTAATAGTTGGGTGCAAATTATCCAGACTTATTGCAGTTATCATACCCACGCCAAGGAATCTGTTCTTCACATCTTAAGTATTTACGATAGATTCTAGAAGCGGTTCCTTTTCAACTAGTACAGTGCGATGCTCAAGACTCACAGACTAGGCCGTGTAATCTGTAGAGAAATTAACTTTTCCCACTTGAAGATCTCTGATTTCAAGGTGGTTATAACTGGTTTTTTTCTTCGCATTATTGTAAAGACTAAATCTTCACATTACGTAAAAACGAAGGAATACACATCATCACTGCAAAGATCTCACCGTTTTTTAAAAAACTCTCAACAATATCTGCAGTTATTGCTCTAAAAGTTTCTGTTTTTGGTTTATATCAAGAAATGTTATATAATTTTATTTGTTAAATAACCAGTGTGTAGCGATAGTAAGAAAACCTTAACTTTTTCTCTTTTCCTTAGTATATTTACTCTTCCCGCATTAGTTATTTTATTATTATTATAATTTCGGTGTCTTGTTAACATTAAAAACTACAGCAAAAGACGCAAATTTACTATGTCGGTTGAGAATAGCTTCGTTAATCTCACCATTTTTTTTTTTTTTTTTTTTTTAATTTTTTTGAAACAATATCTACGTCTTATCAATGTCTAGTGTTAATCGGAAACACACACATCAGTTACAGATACTCTTATACAGATATCGTTCTGAAACAAATAAAAAACTTTCATTATGCTGGAAAGGGTTCATTCAAAGCGAAAGTTAAGCTTAGCTCCAGTTCACCTTTCTCTTACTTAGATACCTTTATACCTTTTCACCTATATTATACTACATTTTGTGTGGTATTCTCATTGTCTCATCATGGGCAATAATTGTTATCACATTACGTTGAAATATTCAGGAAGAGGCCCTGTAAAATTGCTGGATTTCACTAACATCTGTTCTCAATTACAAAATGGTTTCTATGAGTAACAGAAGGTAATGGTTTTATCCCTCGGCCACAGAGGGGCTGTCATGGAGTGTTTTAATATATATCTGTGAGGCCGCAGCTGCAGCCTCAGTATTGCCCACCAGGGCTCGCTTTATATGGGAAATAATACACGCACTCGCTGTTTGCTCCATCACTGTTTTGTGCTAATTAATTGGGATATTTTATAAGCGTGATAATTTAGTGACATAATATAGATTCACTTAACGATATTTTATAACAAGTCTCCAAACTTAGAATTGCCCGTTTTAATTTATTTAAAATTTAATTAAGGACCCAATGGATCTTTTTAAAATCCTGTCATTTTCTGTTTTTCTAAATGTATATACATTCGTGTGATGACTCTTAATATAAAGTTTTTAAAGGTCTCTAAAACAATATATAAGATCATTTGGGGTAATAAATATGAGCGTTATTTAATATTCAGCAGACGAAAGAAAGCCGTAATATATTTACATTCGTTTTGTGCCCCATAGAGCTATTGTATACGGGAATGGGTGAATATTTATATTTTTTTAACATACGTTTTATTTTACGTATGTTACTGTGTCCTACGATTAAATTTTGATCACCAATAATAATTTCATTTCCAAATTTAATAAGAGCGCCAAAAAATATCTAAACACTTCTTTAATATACAGTTGGTGCTTGACTAATTTTCAAAAAAATTAAACCCTGGAGGAGTGCCTGTATCTTTTAAATATAATAAGTACTAACGTTTATTTTATTGCGTTGACAAATTTATGGATACGGACGAAATTATTTGCATCGTATTTACATAAATGAAACCATTTATAAATTTGATACAAGTAAGAACTACGATCGTGTATTAAAACAATACGTATGATTACTTCCAGCTTTAAAAGTTGTGTTCATTGATAAAATAAGTTCCACTTTGGTCACGCGCACCGAAACCAAAGTTATACCGCATGCACATGAGTGAATTGTCAATTCTTCAAACACAGTGTTAGTATTAAGAACCACTTTCACATATGGTTCCCTATCACTAAATAAATCTCAACTCTATTAATACAAATTTATTTCAATTGTTCCGGAAATACTGACATTTATTATTGTAACATAAAGTTGTAGAATTTTATAATATTGAGAATAAGCTCTGTTATATTTTTTAGGTGACCCAGATTATTTGGAGGTTATCATACAGAATTTAAGTAATACATTAAGAAATATTGTAATTAATTTAAAAGCTTCAATACTAAACAAAAAATACATTATTTAACCATGGGCCGTGTATTTGTTAGAACTACAATAGTTTTAAACAGTATGGAGTTCTTATATTACTGCCAAATGTTTCTTGAAAAAGCCAGGTGTTGCAATAAACAAAATTAAAATGACCCCAATATATGTAAATAAGTGTTGATTATATTTGTGAGTTATTGATTTTCCATTAATCCCCTTGTCAAGGAAAATAAAAAGAGTCATACACGTGCCTCATTAATTCCACAGAAAAGTAAAATCTTTTTATAATCCATAGAGGATGAAATGAGGATGCAACCCCTAGAAAAACTATGTTTTAAACATCCTAATACTCCGAATAATTTGCTAATACTTTGCTATGGCTGAAAGTAGACGTTTTTTTTTACCATATAACAATTTTCAGATAAATGTATGTAAAAATTATCTCGATGGGGGCAACAATGTAAGCCCTACTACGCTTATAGCAATGTTTTGGGCCGAAATTAAATTATAATAGACCAAATTTGATGATTTATATTTAACTATGACATACAGACATACATAAGTATATTCTCTATTAGTAGAGTCAAAAATAAAATTGTTTCTATGAAACCGGAAATAACGTAGACCATAAGTAGATGAGTATATACAAAATTAGAAACGTTCTCACTAAATTTTGCATCTTAGATTTACGAATGTATACGTCTTCTTAACCTTAACAAAAAAGGTGATTTCAATAAAATTGGACCAAAAATTAATTAAATTCTATTTATATTACAAGGATCGGTAGTGAACGCATATGATTAAAAATGGCTTCTCAGACCAAAGATGATTTATTTTTACCATTGTGTTCATAAGTTAATCTCCATTGCATATGAATAAAAAATAATTCTAATCAAAAATGTTTCTCCACGCGTTAAACCTGACTCTTTTTAACAACGAACACTGAAATAATATGTACATTCATCGTGTCTACTTCCGATTGTAAATTGTCAGGGCGCCATCATATATCAAACGTGTGCATAAAATTTCCACATATGTAGTTATTTATTCACATTGGTCTAAAATACTTCAAGAACTAATGAAGTTGTTAGAGATGTTTAAACAACTATATGGAATTTTGAAAAGGAATTTGTATGTTTCATAGATACTCATAAACATAGGTTTAATGTTCTCCGATTTGAGGGTCACAGAACATTGTTCCCTATTATTATTATTATTATTATTATTATTCAAAAGCAATAATTCAGGAGAATTGGATCAGGGTATATATAGGAATGTTTTTTATGCAATTTAAAACAATGTAATATGCCTATGGCAAACCTGAACAAAAATTTCTATCCAATTATATTATATAAACTAAAAGTATATATACTTCACATAAACCCTAAATAATAATACGCTAATATAATTTGCATTGCAACTAATAATCACTTGCTGAAATTCGAGCATTAAAACATGTATTTTTAAAGGAAACATTATTTGCTTCCTTTACCTTCCACAATCTCCCATTTAGAAGGCAATACATGAGGCAAGGACACCGTAATTGTTGTACATCTGCTTCCGTGCGGTGGAAAGGACAATAAAAAAAACCACTTGTTCGGTTGTATTAGTTTACCTAACTCTAATTAAGTACCCCTTGAGTTTTTTAACGAATGTACCGCTTGTTATTTACCCAGTGTAACATAGTGCAGTAGGGTATTAATGTCCTGTTGAGGAATAGTGTTTGTTTTATTCATATAGCTCATACATTTACTATTTAGTTTTCATGAATATTACCCAACAATATGAAAACCTATGTAGAATTAACCGCATCTGAAACTAAAATCTATTAAAAAGTATTATTTTTAGCATAGCAAGGACATTGCTTTATTTCATTCACATAATGACAATTTAAAGTTTCTTAAATTTTCAACGTAAATTTTGAAAGTAATATTTCATTTAGGAATAGGTCAGTATCGACGTTGTTCAAAATAGATGTATCTGGTAAAGAAATTTCAGCAATATTTACAACTTATCTATGAATTATCAAACTGCTCTCAAATGATCAATTTAAAAAATGTATAGATTATAAATGCAGATCCATATAAATCTCCCAAAGAGGTTTCATAGGTAAATATTTGACTGTGAAGGCCGTTTAAGACATATTTATGGATATGCGTATATTTTCTTTACACTTACATTTATAATTGGATAGTACTTTGATTATTACCTAATAACTATTTAAAACTCGTCTTTTCTTAGCTGTAGAATTACGTAATTACATGTGTAATTACATATTAAATTTTGTGATCCATTGGATAAAACTTTATTGAAAATTTGGAATGGTTATTTATAACAGGCGGAAAGCTTTCATAAAACATAAGAAATGTAATCAAGTATAAAAAAGAGCCATTAAGAAGCAGTTAAGGTGCTCCAAGGGAGAACATGAACAGCTGATTTATTTTCCACGCTTTTCCTTTTAGCAGACTTAAGAATGCCACACCTGCTTCTAATTACAAGTGTAATAAAGATGAAGTGCATTTTGTTTGTTTATTTTTCAAGCATTGGAATTAGTCAATAAAACTGTATGAAAGGAAAACGATATTCAGTTGTAATACGATTGAAGGTTTATGATGATGATTTTATTTTAGTTTCTGGTGATCCAAATACCGTTTTTTATCTTTTCGATTTGAAGTGATTTTTGGTAGTTGTGGTAAAGTGTGTTGATAAAGCTTAGATGATAAGATATGCATTTAATCTGTCATCATTATACTATTCTTTCCTATCCCATATCCCGCAACAGTACACAAAACATTTTGGCGTCATTGCACTCATATTTATTGTATAGTAATACTAAATCACTAAGATTAAATAAAGTGATTTGAATAATATTTGCTTATTTAAAATAGCTTGTAAAACATGAAAAATATCATTACTAGCACTACACTAGTACGTTGTTGTAATTTTATAGCTTAGCATTATGAAACCTATTACTTGTGGACTTGACAATCGCTTTCGTCTAGCTGCCTGGCTTTCCACAAGATATTTAAAAAACAAAATGAGATATATACTTTATATTTTACATTAAGTTTCATTGCTATATATTCAACATCGTGGTCGATGACAATTGCCTCGCAGTAATATTTTGGCTGAAAATTAAAGAATAATAACGTTCCAAATGAAATCTCAAGAACACACCTATTAATAGATGTGGAACTTTGCATATTATGATACCACTCAGATGGCTGTTAATGTTTCTGTCTGACTGCTTCCTGCAGAATATCTCTAGAATACTATGTATTTTATATTTCAATATACTTAAAATTGTGTATAAAGCTTGATGTTGACATCAAAAGCATCCAGTTTGATTATAGTGAATATCCGCACATGGTAATAGGATGAAAGTTAAGAAGTCCTATCGCACAGGGATATATCTACTTGGTAATCTTGATGAAATTTAATTTATAAATTGACACAGTCGTGCTATATGATCATGCATGTCAATCAATGGTAATATTGCTAAGCCAAGCGAGTGTCTGATACTTTTCCGCAGGATATCGCGAAAACCGATTTAGCTGTGTACTTAAAACTTTGCATTAACATCCACTTTTGCACAGGAAAGATCGAATTTAATAATAATGGAGAGTGCCTATATGTCCTTCGGTTTTTAATGAGCGTCATTGAATCTTATCATACAAAGAGATACCTCAATAACAAAAAGAGCTTGTTTATATAAAACTTACTTTCATTAGTATGCCTAGTGGCAAGATGTTTCTTAATGTTGATTGCTTCATGAGATTTGGCTGAACATTAGCGAAGTCTGAGACTACAAGGAGATATCTAGAAAGATTTATATTTTATATATTTATAACTTTTATTTATATTTCAAGTTAGCAGCTTCAAGTTTTATTAGTATATAACCGATATGGATGTTTCCTTCATTGGATATTCATCGTTTGGCTAAGATGATGTTAAAGATACCATCTTTGCATTCAAACTGCGCGGTTTGGTCTGGGGGACAGCAGTCCTCCTGGAAAAGTTACAGATAACTTTTAATACTTTTTAGTGGTTTAAGATTAATGCAGCTTTTTGAACAGTAGGATGAACCGTTAATAATATATCCCATCGGGATGTCGTTAAGATAACTTATGTATCCTCGTAACTTAACCAAGCTTTATGGTATAGTGTACGCTTACCTTGTGACATTTATAGCTTTTTTCAGTCCAACGTCTTAGACTGCTCGGCCATCGGCCCTCCCGACAGGTGATGAGAATATTTAAATTATTTAACTACGGCTAAAATTCGAATATAAAAAAACCAAGGTAAAATCTTGCATATGTAAATGTAAATTCGGTTAATTTCTGATAAGGTCAGCAATACAGGGTTTACAATTGTTATTTTATACATATCTTTACTACCAATTCACAGCGTTATTACATCCTCAATAATCTTAGTGAATTTCCTACAGTTAACCTGTATAATAAACATGTTTTATAATTCAAGTTCTCACTGCCATTTGTTTAGAATAAAACTCTATAATATCTTAAAATTTTATAAAACTTGGTTTCGTAAACTAATGTTATGTTTCAACTTCTCCAATAACTAGACTTTAAAATCGTTAGCGATATAGAGAGATAATTTGGGCGGTTCAGAAGATATGTGGGTTGGCGTTTATTTCTTGAAATGAGAGCTTTATAGTCTTACCTCACTTGGAAGTCTCTACCATGGTACTCTGAATACTCGATGTCATTTTCCTTATTTGCATCAAAACGTTTCCTGGCCATGGTTGCTCATGCATAGATACATGTAGTGAAGCCAACCTCAAGTTACTTTCAAGTTACTGTAAAGTATGTACCTATAAAATCAAGTAATGTTTTGAGCAGTGATTCTAAACTTTCATTCTCATGATAGTACGGATTTATTTAAAATAAAGTCGTTACTGTGTATTATAAAGATTACTCGACTATTCATATTCACTTAATTGGCTGTTATATTGTACTACAAGATGCTTAAAATTACTATTTAATATTACATGAATTAACAATATTTTCTAACGAATTAAGAATCTTGGAGCATTGGAAAAAGTTAAATTTAATACCATTAGTAATACCAGTAGTGTTAAGGGCCAGTTATAAATATACTTGATAAATTTAGCAGTGTGCTGATAGACACAAAATTTAAAGGGATGTCTAACTTTACTATGCGAAGTTAAGGCTATGAAATTAACTGTAACACTTAAACTGGAGACTAAAAATTATAAAATGACTTATGAAGTATTAAAAAGGCCTTGAATTAACCCAGCTTAAACAGCCTCAAGCGATATTGCTTTACTCCATTATTTTGAGATTACCTAGGTACACGATAGCAATTGGGAAATAAAAATGATATTTTTATCTAGTATTTTCTTCATACATTTTTATTGCATTACACAATTCCATGATGCAAGAGTATCGTCAGAATCGTTGATTTAAAATGCTAAAACTAATTGGTTTCATTGTTTGTTGTTCAGTAGGAATAAGTATCCTAAACAACTAATATACTGGTATATGATATCCTAAATATGGTAAATTAGGAATAATAAAAAAATGTTTGGGTTTTTAAAGTTCAGTAAAGAATTTCATTAAAATGTTAAATACAAGCTGAGGTATATGACAATAAGTACTATCGCAATGGCTGTTCAATATTAATGCATAATGTGTTTTTTATTGTTTTATCCTAAACAGAGGAATGGCGTATTTTAATAAACTATTATAATAAACACATTATAACTAAACTATGCTTTGTTAAACATTTGAGTAGTTTTCCTAACGAATAAAAGAACAAAACATTTTATATTTGAAATTAATACACACATTAACATTATCTCACTTACAGCTTCAAGTTAGCCTATTTTGTTCCTGTTTGGTTTGCAGTTGCAATTTCTGATTACGTGCTAATACGCTGGTGTAATCACATAATCCGTCGATGACCTGGAAACCGGCATTTGCGTATTTTGATGGTTTCTGAGTATTAGTGTATCAGCAAATGCCCCTCTAATACACACCACAGAGTTAAAGAGCAATATCGGCTAAGCTGATAGCTCTGCCAATAAACGTTTGCGTTTGGTAATACAACCCGTAATCATTGATAATCCTATTAAAATGGGTATGTTCTCAAGTTGTTATTGAAGTCTCAAACATATTTCACCAATCCTTAACTGGGCATTAATTTATAAAAGCATTAATGTTACTGATAGCATTAAGGGTAAATATGTTATATATATTAAGTAAAATAAAAATCCTTAGGAAGTATCATTTATTGTACTTTAAAGATAGTATTAGTTGTTTCAAGATTCAATATTACCAATAATATACAGGGTGTTTCCTATTATGTTCACATTAATCAGCTCATTGACTTTAAATCAGCTGTTCAGAGTAAAACAGTTTAGAAAACTATACTTCCTGTTGTGTAGTGTGTAAAACATGGTATTATGTTTAATAGTACTAATCAGTTGTTTGTTATCCGATTTTAATAAAACAACCACTGTTACATTTAGATTAAAGTTTACAACATTTTAATATTGTTGTAAAATTTTCATACAGGGTATCGATTTTGCGGAATTTAACATCAAAATTTATGGTTGGCTGCCATTTTGAAACGGGTAAAGATCATTTGTTCATTTTTTTCTCAAATGGGCATACAAAAGGCCAACACAACTGCAAAGTTTCATAACTTATCTTTACTGGTATAAAAGATATAACTTTTTTGGTAAAAATCACATACAGACAGATAGACGGAAAACTAAAAGTTTTAGGACATACCTCCATATGAAGTTTTTTGCTCATTTTCACGTCTAGAACAAAATACCACATTATTGGAACACCTTTAGTAAACACCCTGTATATATAACAATAATCAATATAACACTAATCATATAATATTATATATTTCAACGAAACTCTTTTTGATAGCTATTCCAATAGGCAAAATCTACTTAATCGAGCAAACTTAGTATAGAATGAACTTTATTTCCTTACTATTTTTCAAAAACAAACATATGCTTATGTGATTATTTAACCTGGCGGCTCAATTCCATTGGACTTCTAATTTTCATTGAAATGTGTAATATTTTTTTTTATTGTTTAATTGAAAAGGAAAGGTTTCCCTGCGTTAGTATGACGTGAGATAGTGCTTGACTTCTTGTGCTCAGGACTTGCATCTTGTTAAGCGATAACCCCTGGATTAATTTTCTCCTGTCTGGACTCCAAGCAGTTTTATAGTATGTTTTTTTATGTTGCTTCTCTTTTTAATTTCTTTTTAAGTGACATTCCATTGATACACGTTCTAATTTGTATGTAATAAGTACATCTTCACCTGTCGAAGAGGATAGATTTAAATACTTGAAACGTTGTATTATACATTTTGTTACATATAGCGATGGCAAAGTGTATGATAACGTTTTTCGATACGTTCAAACGTACCTATATTGAATTAAGCGTCATGATACAGTATATTTACATAAACTTATAATGATAAGACAATGAAAGTATAATAAATGAACATTTTTATAAACACCATTTCGAAAAAGTAGGATGTAATGCTGATAAGTAGTAACATACAGAGAAGACAGCCAGCCGTTTTACTTGATACACAAGAATTTCATTTATTTGGTATGTTTGTTCACTTGTAATATTTTGAGATATATTTTTCTAACAATTTATTAAATGAAAATGTAAATCATTTTACCAAAAACAAACACTCCAATAATTACAAAATATTATTTTTGTGAGGCCTTTCGTGTTCAAGGAACACATCACCAGAACCACATAACTGAAATAAAAGTGGTTAAAATAATAGTACAAACAATTTAGACTTCAATAAAAAAACGTGTCATTAAAAAAAGAAAGAGATAAGACTTTAAAGACTAGAAAGTTTGTCTACCCTACTTGTAAAAATTAATATTTAATAAGATTAAAGGCAGTAACGGTGAATTTTGGAAAGGTTACTGCCTACAGGTATTATTGACTAAATCATTTTGAATATTCTGTATAAGCGTCTAGGATTTGTTAACTCTTTTAATAATTTTACTTTTGAAAACCAGTGTCCAGTACTAAGTATAAAAATAAAATTGAATAATTATTAGAGCATTTGTTTGTAAATTAAGTATTATATTCCAATAATAAGAAGCTGGTAGAATGTAATCATGTACCAAGTTTATTATAAACGTAACTTTTTATTTATTTTTTATTTTAGAAGATTTTCTTTAGGAATTTAAATAAAACTAACTTAATAATTATTCACACTATAATTTTTTTTTTTATTTAATTTTTGAATGTGATGTCTAGTCCAGGAAAATTGCAAGAGAGAAACACATGCCAGGTACCATCTTTGGAATGTCAGAAATGCAGAATACAGTAGGAGGAATCTACCTGTGCGCGCGACCGGTGCAGGCCTACGTTTTGCAGTCATGAATAAAAATATCAGTTTGTGTATAATCGGTTAAGCAATGGCAGTATCCATACTATGTATATGAAAATGCAAGCAATTTTCCCACACCTTAATAGGAGTAGCAAAGTTAGAGCAGGGTGGAGAAAAGAGGATATATATGAATAACCAGGACTGACAGCTGGGCATACACAAAATACGTCTAGGACTCAGGGTGCAGTTTGTAATGCCCGATAGGTTGGGTAAGTCGCAGTTTTAATAATTCAGTCCTTATAAAGTAGGTAATCTGCTTTATTCTAGTCTCGGACCCTAAGCGAAACTGCCCTGTTATAGACGCTAATTATAAGCTAAGGGAGGAATCTAATTATTATGAGTAAGTATTTTTAACTTATATAAATATTATATGATGCACTAGCCTTTTTCCGCGGCTTCCCTTGCTTTTCGTAATGTTCGCCCGTGTAGTTGTACTTCTGGTTCAAGTAGGTTATAATTCCAACGCCGATGTAGATTTGAATTTTTGTCACGATCGAAAAAATCCGTACATATTTATAGCCATTTTACACGTAAATGTACTTTAATATAAAGTAGTCTAACACTCAAGCTTTAAGTTCAACCATAAAGTTATCTTAAACACAAAGTTGTCTTAAGTTATCATAACTTAGCGCCTGCAAATATTGCTTGGCTATTTAATATACGCATATGCCACGTCATTGCGGTTTATAGTGTGCAGGCGCTATTAAAACTTTTATTTTTTGCAGCTCCCTCTGATGGTGAGGTCAATCAATGGGCATAGTACATAAACCTTCTCTGTGGAAAAATAAAAATAAATAAATAATGATAGGTCAAATAGTTAAGATCCTATAATGGGCATAGAGACAAAAATGTATACATTCTACTATATTGTAAGATATTTCTTCTAACTCCGATATAAATTTAAATATAACTCTTGAAACTGTAGTAAAAGAACATTAGCAAACAAAAATATACTTAAAGAATGTTTATTAATAATTACGCCCCCAAATGCTATTAAATGCATATATTGTAGGTTACAAAGACAATTTAATGTAGTGTACCGCGAGTGCATACCGGCTCAAGCCACATGGCATATATTAGACCGCATGAATATGCAACTGTGTCTCGGACTTAACCACTCATAACGGTTGCAAATTCCCACAATTACCATGTATGGCCGTCTTTGTTCCATTGTGTGCTGTTCAGAGTCAAGAGTCGTGAAATATATACAATACTTTCAAGCTTTAAATACAAAAAAAATCTTACTCATCAAAATGAGTTATATTTATATAGTTACTAGATAACAAATATAACAATATAAGCATAATTTCAAATTGGCTAAAACATTGTTTTTGGGTTAAGAGGAGAGATTCACTTTTTCAGGTCAATAATATTTATTACGATTTATTAAGGGTAGTGTAGTGAATTCTCCTTTATACTACTGCGGAATTCAACACTTATATATGAGGCAATAATTTTTAGACTATGTAAATTATATTTTTTTCACACTATAACTGCATGATGCATAAAATGCATTAGTTTAAAAATTACACTAAAACATTAAAATTGTATACATGTTTATTACAAAAAACATTAAATCTGTTTTATACTCTTTTTTATCTTTTGAAATTAAAAAATATTATTGGATGGCTTAGATACCTTAATACCGATGTTAAGAATCGTACGGGTTTCGATGGCTTGTTCATAAGATAATTTAACCTAATTTGCATAACATTTGCGAAAAATAGGCTTATAAATACAACTATACTTACTATGGCAAATTGTGTTATTAAATTATTGCCTTGCTAAATTATTTCTAACTGTATTTTTATTGAACTAATGAATAGTACCTTCTACTGTATGTTTCTTATCATTACTAGCCTTATAATTAAAATATGATTTAAGTCAAAACTAATATTTGAAATATTCAAAGTAATTTTAAAGACATAATTTTATGTATACAATTGTCGTTTGTAAGCGTACAAATCATAGCTACCATATGATTAATAATTTAATGTAAGTACTTTGTAAAAATTAATTTTTAATTTTCCAGTGTTATGATTTTAAATTAACAATTTTAATCACTTCGTATGAATAAAACCCAGAATATTGCTATAAAATTAGAGATTGGATATGTTTACCAATGGTCTCCACATTGGTTCAGATATTATTTGGTCTACATCTTTGTCTGCCCTGAGGGAGATTATTGTGAGGGTTTTGTTGTCACAGGTTCCTCTCAAAGTTACCAATACGTAAAACATCAGTAATTGATTGGTATGTTTTATTATGTAGATCCCTAAATAAACTTTGGGTATTTAAGTGCATTTTATCATGTACTATTAAATGGTTATATATACAATTATCGTAAAGTAAGAACATGGTTTAACAGTTAATACAATTTTTTTTTATTTCATAAACGGCTTGAATTTTATGTTTTTTTAATGCATGAAATATCAGATGTAAGGTACACGATTATTTTATCCTGTTCCCTTAATAGAAAATCCTGTTTTAAATGTGCACGAATGTGTTTGTCCGTCTGTTGGTATAGACCACATGGCCAGTGCTGAAAATCTTAAGGATTGCTTAATGTTTATGAACTAATGAAAACATTTATTGCAGTCTTAACTATACTTTTAATTTAACCTAATTTAATAGCAATTATGTTAGTTAAGACTATACCGTAGTTTCTGGAAAAACATTTTTACATTTGGAACAATCTGAAATGAACACAAAGATGTTTAAGTGGTTTTTATCACACCAATTAATCTAATTCTTGTTATACATTTGCGGGAGTTTTAAATAATATTTAAACAAATACAAAGTGTAATATTATATCAGATTTCCTTATATGAAGGGTCAGCATACTGAATATCTTTGTGTAAAACTTTTTTACGATGGAAAGTTTAAAAGGATTTCGTAATTTTCCATCGTTATATGTTACACGTTATACTGAATCTCTTGCTTGAAAGGCATTTTACAGAAGATGTTACTACAGAACTGTGGCCGCAAACTCTGGGTCCCAAGTTGCAATGAAACATCTGTGCAAGCCGCCTTGCCGAAGGCCTACTGTAAATAATTCATAACAAGGGGCTCTTCATCTGTTCTCACTCCATTATCTATTAATTCTATATTTGATGATAAAATCTTAACTGCCACTAAACATTATTATAGAATAATTTTTAGAATAGTAGAGAAATTTACTGCAAATCATTGGTTTTGGTTGTGTATTTTTTTCGTTAAATATAAGATGGCGTTTCATAGATTGAGTTATTCTTATACAAATACAGAATTTAATAAGGTGTAAGGCATAATGTTAAACTTTATTTCATCTTTTATCTGACCAATCCCGAATTATATTTTTTCATTATTAACGCAGAAATATCCTAAGACATCAATATGCTACGTATATAAAATCCACGTAGTACAACCTATCAATGACAAGTAGTTAATGAATAAAAGTAAATACAAATACGATTAAACTTCATGTCTGTGCGTCCTTTAGATTCTCGGTATGCATACATGTCAAAATTTTCAAATATTTCTACGAAAGATAGTTAATGTTTACAATACTCGTATCGCATCATGTTATATACTATTAATAGATGAAGAGGCTAAACTTTTTATTTATATTTATCCCTTACCTATGTATTAAAACAACTTTTATATTTTAGTTAGTATATACAATTCAAAGGCATTATGTCATAGTTATAGTTTTGTCAGAATAAAGTACGTCTAAGATTGTAATGAACTTATATTTTTGATAAACGAAAGTTATAACTTACTGTGTCTATATAAATTAAATGATTTTTATGTCAATATTGAAATGAAAATCCTAAAAGTGAATAATAATATGTATTCGATTAATTTCGGAGCCTCTAGAAACACTTAAGACTAGATTCACAAGGTCAGAGTGGTATCCTGAAGTCTATATCCAGAAACACTTACAGATATATAGTATAACATTTCAGCAATACTCAAGGAGCCCTCATCCTGTAACTTCAGAAACTCTAGTGATTTGAGTGCTTACTACTTCCGGCATTTCCTGGAATCTGAAAGTACCTAGCCCCTCAAAGATTTTGACTCTTACAGCCTATGGGTCTATTCTATGCAGATCTCAGCGTCAAACATCTACTTATTCTGTGACTTCAAATAACACAGTTGCTCAAATTCTTAGCTTCAAACTCTAGACGTCTCTTAGAGTGGTTCTTGAAGAACTCGGATTATGTGGAATGAGGAAGATCTTTAATTTTAAATGTATGAGATTTAAACAGATAAAAAGTAGAAAAGTTGATATAATTAAAAAAATAGATGTTATTTTAATTTTAATATAGAATATTATGAGTATCTTTAATATACTTGAAGTAAACGTTAAAGTTCTGATTTTTAAAGTTGATCCTATTTCTTGATATTTACATACTTTCTATGCTCTTGAATATCTATCATTGATTTCTATTATGAATTCGGCAACAAAAATAAAATGATTGGCACGTAAAAGCAAAAAATATGTGTTGTGAAATCTTTTAAAATATAATAAAAAACTTTATCAAAACGATCTCATTATAAAACGAATAAATCACCCGGATTCCGCACCAAAGGTCTAGTAAATAAATCTCCATAAGAATTATATTAGGAATAAATAGTCTTAATTTTAGTAACATGTTTAAAGAAAAAGTTGAATCACTATAGTGGCATGTCTATAAAAAAGTATGATTCCTTGAGTTAAAAGTATGGATATAATATGTTTAGTTTTTGATGGACACAGATGGAGAGATGGGACTCAAGACACGTAGGTAATAGAATTTAACACTTTTTCACTGTTCAACTTTGCCCAGTTCCCCAAAATGGGTTATGGGGGTGGTGTCGGCTCAAAGGTTCTAAATTACCCAGTAAGGTCTTGATAAAAGAAGAATAACAGTGGAAACTAGAGCTTTCTATCTCAACACAGTACAATGCAGTAAACGTTTTGAGTTGCCCTCCCCATTTTGAGGGAATTGGCAGTTTTAAGAGTGAAAAAACATTGTATTTCTATTTTATTGAAAGGTGGCCCGAGTTCCATCCCTCTATCTTTATCCTACAAAAGCTAAACAGTGTGTATCCATACTTTTAAAGAAAAACTTATATATATATATATATATATATATATATATATATATATATACAGGTTAAATCCTATAGAACAATTTCATTCTTTAACTTATCTTATGTAATGTAACGATGAAATTACACAAGTCCTGCGATTTCACTAAACAAAGTCAAAATTTATCACTAAGATCTACTCACTGCATATAAAAAGGGGTTGCAACTACTAGAATAACTAAATTTATAGTTTATACAGCTTTCCGATAGCCTTGAAATATAAAATTTGACACACAGTATTAAAGACTTAACTAGAAAAATGAAAGCATTTTCTTGAACATCAATCACCTTCATCACCTTGCACCAATCAGGTTTAGGTGAGGTTGCAACATCTATGAAATATTATTTTTACTTTTTGTTGATATAGAATGATTAAATTTTAAATTCACATGTTCTATCTTTCCAACAGGGAAATGAATACCTTTTACCGAAAGTAGATTACAATGGCTGGAAAGAAATGCCTTTTTCCAATGAATATTTTTTGATATTTATGTGTCTATATTTTTGTGGTAAAGGCAGCAATGAAACTGCTACTGGTGCACCGGAAATTAAAGACCGGAGGTAGATTACACTGGTCGGAAGTAAAAGCTTAAAGATAACTTTTCAAACCAATGTATGTATATATGTTCTTGATATGTGCAACAATGCAAACTCTACTATGGGACCGGGAGCCACATTGACTGCATTAAGATTGAAAAATTAATGCGTATGAAATAAAATTGATTGAAATAGAAATTTGTTTTCAAGATTTGAAGCTAAAATAAGAGCTGTTAAAGATTTTTTTTAATTGAACTACAGAACAATGAACACTGAATAACTACGTATCTTAAACATATGTAATCCCGATTTTATCATAGGGCTCTATACAATATTACATCTATAAGATTACTGCGGACCTAATGTTCCTCAAGATTAATTTACTAAACTTTTTGCAGAACCTCTTTTAAATATCATAGAATATTGTAGAGTAATTTGTGTGTTTCAATTGTACTCATACAAAACTGTTTAGCTCTACTCCTCTAGAGTTCCAAAACATTGCTCTTTAAATTTAAAACCAGATTATTCTAATACAAATCAGGAGAGTAGAATATCTCCACTTCACTTTTATACGTGTGATTATTATGACAAAAAAAAATTGATACATCGATGATTTACTTGTTATTCAGTAGGAAGTCACGTGCAAAGACGGGGATAACTGCTAAATACTTATATATACTATATATATATATATATACTTTTTATAACTACTTTTACCTTGCAGGGGACATTTCCCACGTTCCCTACTACATACTGCATTTTAATACTATGGGAATTGTTGTTACTTGGAATTAGAGTTGATATTAGTCTATTTTTAGATATCGTTTACAATGATACATTGTATCGCCGCCGTCAAAACTATTCAGAAGATTCTAGGGCCCTTTTTTGTCTTTGAAAACTCGATCCAAAGTTACATATCAAAATATTCAATTTGCACCTAGGCCGTATATTTTATTCATCTCTCACAGTGGAAAACAAAACAAGCAAGACACATATCAACGGAAATAGAAATTATAAAATCCCACTACGATTAAAAAACTGCGATAGGCTACTATGTAATCAAAGAATGTGTATAGCTTTGTTAGATTTAAAATTTATGGTTTCATTAATTTCGATGTGCTAAACATGTAATTACATTATGATAAATGTTCATAGTTCAAGTTTTATTTCAGAAGTTATTTAAAGTTACGATACAAAATGTTTCAAATGTATTATACTAAATTATATATAAATTTTATTCTGCTTACAACATGGATACTATATGTGCGACAAAATATCACTTAATAAAATAACTTTCATTGCTGGAAGTTGGTGACAGTTTTATGATTCATGGTAATGTCTGATGGATGGCCGCAGTCAATTGTTTGATTGATTGGTTCCATTACAATCAGCATTTATTCAATCGTGGCTGACTATGAATAATTTGACATCACTAACAAACGAGCCTCAACGACTCGTGGAATGACCAGGATAATTGTGAAATGTATAAAATATAGCCTAACAATGTTAAGTACAAGTTTAAGTATATGGTGTATTAGTCTTACCTTTTCAGTTTTATTTACTATAAAATGTAGTACCTCACTTAGTTTTAGACACTATGCTTTAAACTTGAAAAATATTTTTGGCATAATACCATTTTGACTAATATGGAACAAAAAAAAAAAAAAACTATTTAAAACCCAAAATAATAAAAGTTTTTTTGTCAATTCATACTTTGTTAAAGTTGAGATCCTAGTGAGTGCTGTTATGTAACACTTATGATAGGTATTTAATCGTGCTTGCGTTCCCTTTGTGGTAAGTTCAATTAACTTTTATCTAAACGTAAACGATTCTCTTCTTCTGTTTCATTTGCAAAACTCATATTCTTAAGATTTATCAGAATTTTACTAAATTATTACAAAAATATTATTCAAGGTTGTATTGATGAACCCGTTATAAGTGTTTAATTATTTTAATAAGAAACTACAAAAATCACAGAATATCCAGAATTCCGTGTTATTTATTACTGCTTACATTAAAACAACGATTACCTCATTTAAGATAAATAATTCAAATACAAATACTTCTATAATTGATCTGATCATGTTACATGTAAGATTTATGCGTACATGAAAGTTGTGTTTAATTGATATGAAATTTCTCATGTATATTCTTATACTGCGGAACACATGATATGCAACTTGGCACGAAAGGTAATGTACCTTCATTTTGATTTTTGTTCGTTCAATGTGTCAGGGTAGCGAATCTTTCTGAAGTCATATGTAACATTTATTAAGTTTAGACTGAATCAGTTAAAAAACTTCATCATGTATTGTGTTCGTAGGCCCGGTTATAGAACATAATCCCATACATACACTAGTTTTAACTTACACTATTTTATCAAAATCAAAAGGACGTGTTATTGCTGTATCCGTTCATGTGTTACTTATTGTGTTAATTTCAATACAATCGGTCCAGTAAACATATAGGCCTATTACTCTCTCAAACATCTCTCCGGGCTTCGGACCACTGGTTATGGGAGTTCCCCTTTTAGCCTAATCACCAGATAGTAAATGTCCGAAAAATTTATAATGTAGCAACATATATATATATATATATATATATATGTGTGTGTGTGTGTGTGTGTGTGTGTGTGTGTGTGTGTGTGTGTGTGTCTTTAATGAATTTAACTAACCTTTTAAGTTCCATTAAGTTTAATGTATTGAAAAATATAGAATAAGCTTAAAACTAACACAATTTTTTTTCAACTTTCTCTGTAATCACTGATGAACACAGATGTTATCCAAATAATAGAAAAGGTGCTATTAATAAAATGTACTTTTAACTTTACATTTTATAAACACTAATTATGGAGTTTTTTTCATTATTGGTGTAGTTCAGATATTAAATTCAAAGTTATTATCTAACTATTACCAACAATTTCAATAATGTTATAAAATTTACTGTTTTTTATTTAACTACAGTAGGCCTTTTTAAAAAAATAAACCATGGCACCAGAAGTACCTTAGACCGGAATACACAGTGCCTATAGTTATACACGTTACGGCCAAAATATGCTGATCAGAACTGCGAAAGTGTGTATATTTGTGATCGGAGTATCAACACAGTACCAATTTCAATTCCCAACTGACATAGATACCCATTATTCATTACTTAATGAATCTGTTAACTGAAATGCGAAGAACTTTGACTTTAGGGTTCCTTCTCTCTGGTCTAAATATTTTAATTGTTACTGAAATTGTTTATGCCGAAATATTTGAAATAAATTTAGTTGTAAAAAATCTTTTACTCATTGACTTGAGACCCTAAAAAACTGTTTTTTAACTATAAAACCAAAATTTGATTAGATGGTCTTATTTTTTTAGTGTGATTATCACCTAACTCAATAGTGTTTTGAATGTCGTGAAAAAGGAATATACCTACAATGTCCTTGTAGGAAATTTTGTGAAAAGCTCCAAAGGCTGCTAATTTTACGAGTACATAAATACGTACATGAAAGTTTGTATGTAAATTTATTATTGCACACGGAGAGATACAAGATCTAGAATTCGTAATTAACGAACATTTGCATAATTAAACAAAAGTGTCAATAGTTTCTTAAATCGAAATACATTTACATCAAATAATATTAAATTACAGAAATTATATTTTTTCACCATGTATATAAATAATTGAGAGCGGGTTACTTTAACATGTTGTTGTAGTGTTGTGACTTAACGTAAACCACACATGAACATGTAGCAAAGGAGAGCTTTCGGGTATAAATACAGAATTCATTTGCGTCAAAGGCCAAAGCGATCCTGAGAGAGACAGGGAGTTGACATGCAAAGGCAATACAAGTGTTAACTGAGTACTCCTACCTCATGCTACTTCAACCTGCTCACTCGACCGGATATGTCTGACAGAGTTTAAAATTTCCCTTAAACTTTATACCTTAAATCAATCCAATTTTTTTTAATTTTATAAATGATAAAGTAAGACCCACCGGTTAGTTTAAATTATCTAGTTTATATTGTGATAAATTATTGTCACATGTAAAACCTCTCCAATTCACATATCCAAAAGTTTTAATAAACTGTCACTTATGTACATTGTATATTTAAAATTCTAACATGTATGAATTAAAATTTTACAATAATTTGTAAAAAGCAATCCCTTATCAATTTATTAAAAACATGCTTATCGCGTATAAATTTGATTTTATTATTAATTTTTCGAACTTTTTGAACGTAATAATGGGTTTTAATACATATTTTTGGTCATATAATGTACAATTTAGATACCACGGCCATAAATAGAACACAGAATTGTATAAGGACTCAGTTTTTGAAAAGAAAACCATTGCCATAGACAGTTTTTTTTAAAGTAATCTGATATGATTACGCTCATGTTACTTACTAAATAAGAATATCGTGAGTCATAGTCCCAAACTTCACTATCATATTGTTATTCACATCTCCAAACGGCAGTTTGTTAAATAACATGATCGCGGTCGCAGGAAATGATTTTTGAGTTGGAGAAATGATCCAATTTAAAATCTATGTTTGACACAAATTATTATACTGCGATTCCGCAATAACCTTATGAAATAAAAATGTGTTGATCATCCTATTTTGTAACGGAAACGTTGTTTTGCTGTATGTTAGCTAAACCTGTCACTCCAGAGTGACGAAATATCCAGATTCATTCCAAGATTTAGGCAACAAGTTTATTAGTTCAACTATTGCCATGGGATTTTGGTGAGGCTTAGAAAATATTTTGCAATGGTCTTATGGCAAGAATAAAATAGCGGAATAAATAAAGTTGTCTACAAACTAAATACAATAATATGAAACTTTAAGTGACATATAGTCTACCTACACCAAAACCAATGAACCATCATATTTTGGTGGCATGGTGTATTGAATTACTGTTTCATACTGTTATGAAAACCAAATTAATGAACAAAAATATGAAAGTATCATTTGGCAAGATATGTAGAACGATTCCATCAGCAGGTTTTGAAGTATCTCATGAAATTTCATTACATTTTTCACATTATTCCAACAGGATTGGATGAGATAGATATATTTCTATTTCATAGAAAGTTAAGCTAACAAAACTGCATAAATTGTTTATAGTTCAAAAATCCTTCATAATCATACGTTTTAGTACCTACGTAAACGAAAGTGCTATTTTCTTTCTGTTGTAATATATCTATAAATAAGTCATTGAAATAACATTTATTAGGTAATAACTAACTTTGTTTTTGTTTGAAAGTAGAAATAATGTATTATTTTGATAAATTGTGGTTGGAAATATTTCAAGAGGTGCGCTATAAATATTTCAGGTTTTAACGGTAGCAAGGGTGATGAAATGCTACTGCACATTACTGTTCGTAGTGTAAAGCCTCAGACTCTGACCGGTAATGTGTCCAATATCCGGTTCCTACTACTTCCGCTGTCCGTAGCTTCCGGTGGATCTTCTGAGAGGAAAATACATAACGTAAAGCAGTGAGATGATTGCAAAACTCAACATTTAGTAAGCTTTGAATCGTCTCGTATGTTAGGAATTACTGTGTTGCAGGCGTATACGTACACACACACACACACACACACACACACACACACACACACACACACACACACACACATATATATATATATATATATATATTATCAAATTGAACCACTTCCTAAAGAGATTTAGATGTAGACATAACATTTTTTTCAAATAGTTGATTAAAAATATATAAATAAATAGCTTTAAATAATTATATCTTCTACCTTCTACCTTATCTAATTTCTTTAGAATTCTATTAAGTCCTAAACTCAATTTATAATTGAAAATATCACGATACAAATATAAAACTTAACTTATGACAGCTGTATTTCTATAAGATAACCCTATAATCTTATGTTACAACATGATAAGAAAACATATACTATATTTACGTAAAGTAAAAATTCAGTTATGAATAAGAAAGTATAATCCAAACCGTTCTTTCATTAGATGGTTTTACATTTTCATGTTCGGAACCATGAAACTTCGTAAATGAAAGTAGTATTTGAATGTAAGTAAATTTAAGAACAATACTAATAAATTAAAATAAATGCAAGGTTAAAATGGAAAGACAATTTCATTCAGAAAAGAAAATTTTCATTCAAAGCCAATATACTAGAATATTAATTAGAATATTAGCTTATGTAAAATTAATTTAAAATCACTACGAGAAATAAAAAAATAGCTTAACAACTTATTTATTTACTTAGTTGTTTATTATACTCTTATTCAAAACAGTTCATTCAAATGGTCTTCTCAAATTTTTAAACAGGCAGTGTTCGTATATATGATATTAACACTAAATTGCCTTAAAATTTAGTGTCATACTATTTGCTTCGAAGTTAAACTCCAGTTATTCATTTGATTGTAAAACAACTATTTACAAACATATATTACAATATTACAAATGAAATTGAACCGTTTAATCTGTTGCTAAGCTCCAATCTCTAGAACTGCTGGACCAATTCAGCTAATATTTAAAATATTTTTTAATTCTTAGGATGGTTTTTATGGAGATAAAATTCTGAAAGATTTTTTGGAATATCTTAGAATTCGGAAAATAATGAACCGTACTATTAAAGATAAAGAATCCACATGTGATTGACGGTAAGCAGCTGTTGACACTTCAAGTTTGCTAAAGATGCATTAGTTTAGAAAATATTAAATATAGCGCCCTATCAATTGTGTAATGCAGGTGGCACAGGCAAAAGTACTGTATCACAGGTTCCAATTTAAAACCACATAACGCATTATAAAAACTATTTCAATTCCGTTAATGAAAAAACTGTGGATATTTGCACATAAGGGAACCCAAAACTAGTTATAGATCTCTTGATATTGTGTATTTTATTTATAGTGTTGTTGCGTATGTAGTAACCATTCTATACCATGTTGTAACTGCCGGAGTTAACAATCCGAATCAGTAATAGAATCCAAAATGTTGTAAATCTTAGACACTTTTTAATCTACGTAGGTTGGTGTCCAAGACCTACATGAATATATATTTACATGTTCGTGTAAACAACAAAAAGTCAAATGTGCAAGCCCTAAATAAATTTTACTGGAAATGAATATAAATAGTCAGAATAGACACCTTTTGACTGCATTGACTTTTAAGCCATCCGTGAGTATGTATATATGGTGCATCGTAATGAAAATGTAAACTCATCTGTGGAACATAAATGTCTTACATTGCAAAGTGATTACAAGGACCGGTAGTTAACGTTTTTGACTGAAGTAGGACTTGAACACCAAATTGTATGAATTTTCTTAAATAGGGAAACAAGACCAACTCATCTCTGGTACCGTACATAAATTAGACTGAAATTGAATTTGTTGCGGTGGAAATAGACATTTTTAAACCATTAGTTAATAAACAAAGACCGTGTACTTAGGGATTCTCAGCCCTACGTATGAATTTATATTATTTTTATCTGTACAACAAGGCCCTGGAGATATGTTAGACCTGACATAAATTACATGAACCGGAGGTAGGCGCTTTTAGATCGAGGTAGGTTTCTCTGATCTTCTTATGCATATATTTTCTTGAAGCATTGGATCAGAAAACAGAGGCGTGAGAAATTTAATTCTTTATACCATAAATATATGCTCCTCCTCTCGCAAAAAAAATAAGAACCCTTAACATGTGTATTTAAATTTAGATTTTCTGACCCATGGCAACAAGAATTATAAGTACAGCGCGAGATATATGCCTACTTATTTTTGAAAACTACGTATCGCTTCATCATAATACTGCATGTACAGTATGTTCTCACTAAGAAAGCTACGGGATTCTCACTAGCTATAATATTGGGATTGAAGCCATGGGTAACATCTAGTATTCATTAGAATTAGGTAGCTTTTATTATTTTAAATTACAATAATCCAACGCTGTTTTAATGGGTTTTCCATCATTTAAATTTTTATATAATTTGAACCTTACATAAATACTCCAATAATTTTTACGGAATAAGTTGACATAGAATATCATCTTAT
This sequence comes from Homalodisca vitripennis, assembly GCF_021130785.1. Classification (NCBI taxonomy): domain Eukaryota; kingdom Metazoa; phylum Arthropoda; class Insecta; order Hemiptera; family Cicadellidae; genus Homalodisca; species Homalodisca vitripennis. The sequence goes on along the minus strand of NC_060209.1, from coordinate 48,991,683 downwards.
TATCAGTATTGGTATTAGATGACACGCAGTTCAGGATTTTGAACGACAAATATATGATATGTATATATAATTATATTTTTCAAATAAGAAATATTTTTTATGTAAGATTATAAAGTAAAATGTTATAACGATTATGCAAAACATCAAACAGATAATCATAAGCTATTTTTTAGACAATGAAAACATTGTACCTGTTACGCGGTCAGCAACAGGTAGTTAGTTCATCAAAGGGTTGAACGCACAAATATTGACCGGAATGGACTCAATTACTCTGTTATTCACGGGCATTCATTAAACATCGACGTGGTTCGGCTGATCGATAACCGGCCAGTAGATAATGCCTACTTATTGCTCTTGGGGGAGTTTACACAGCAAAACAGTCTCCCCTTCACTCTTGTGAAAGCACAGCGTGAAATTTTCAATTTCCTTTACTCCCCTCTTTATATCCACTTTGATATGAAAAGTAAGGTTTCTTTCAGATCTTCTGTAGCGTATTACATCTTGTCTTTCAATAAAATCACTTATTTTTGTAAAGGAAATATTGTGGAAAATATAAACTCAGGAAATAAAAAATAATCCCAATAGTTACGCTTTTGAAAACGTTTCTTAATAACTGAAGTGAAAATTCAATATCAGTTTAGGAAACAATTTTGAAAAACAATTTCTTATAAAATATGATAATAAAGAAATATTATGACAGTACAGACTAACAATAATAAATCTAACACAGTTATGATCTAATTTCTATCTTTCGCCCTTGAAAATAAACTAAGATTAGTGTCATGTATAACATTACACTGTATATTTTATTTTGAATTGATTGGTTCAATCCCTATACTACTGAGAATAACCTACATAATTGTTTGAAAAGTGTTTGCAAGGGGGTTAAAATGCACGTTCTTGAATATTTATTAAATTTCCTAAACTTTTTCTAAAAAACACCCTTTCTGTATCTTGAACTGCTTTGAGATATTGATTACTTATAAATTACATTAAAATATTTTTAATACCAGGAACCACTAAAGAAATGATGGAACAAGTTAAATTTTTACAAAAATGTTTCCTGTTAAATAAATATCTTAGCTACTTTCACTTGCTAGCTTGGTACGCTATTTTATTCTATTGTGTTGGTGTGAATTTTCTTAAAACTCTAACCTTCGTTATTTATTTATCTGGAACGGTTTAATGGACAATGATTGCATGTAATTCCGACTACGAATACTTTCACAAAATCTGTGACTTATTATAACTGATATGGAAGGTCTATTACAACATATATCATTATTCTTATAGGACGAGGTCAAAATGGTTACCAGCTCAGCTTTCTCTTATATGCCTGAATTCAGCCTGTGATATCCGACAATCTGACTTAAATTAAAAAAAAAATATTGGTCAGTGAGACTTTTCATTTTTGAACAGGTGTTTTGACACAATTGTAGTAACGTTGCCATCTGGCACTCAAGAAACTTAAATTAAATATCTATAATATGAGAATAATGAATCGTGAACTAAAGCCCTTTTTTAAGTTATTTTATTTTAAACACAAATTATATTAACATTTCACCAAGACAGCATTGAAGAAATTGATATTAATACACAACAATGCATCAAAACCATCATTATGAAGAAAAAACAAGTTCATCTTAAGAAGACCAATGAATTGATTAACTCACAGGAAGACAATTGTTCTAAACACTCTACGTGACCCAGAATAAAAAACTTATCATCTATCCAATTTCATGATGAAGAGATGGCCAAATACCTCAAATATATTATACATCTTGATCATAAAATACCAATAATGAAAGTTGACCTAATCGATTTAGAAACAGCCATAAAGAAAACAAACACAGAACTCCAAGAACCTTTTCGATATAATCTTGTTAATGAACTAAACAAAAGTAATTGAAAGGTACAAGATCCCAAATCAATTAAAACGTCAAGCAATGATATGAAGTTAGTATCATCCATCTAAAGATAATTAAAATATAATAACTGTATAATATCAAAGGCTGACAAAAGGAATACAGTAGTACTTATCGACTGCCAAACATATGAAGAAAAGGTTGAAATATTCATTAACAGCATAAATCTTAATAAATTAAAAAAGGACCCGACACAAGAATACACTAAACTTATACATGCCACAATAACCAAATGCAAAAGTTAACAAAAGCAGAGCAATAACAACTTAAAATGATAAATCCAAAAGCTCCTACACTAAAAAGTCAACAAAAGAGTTATAAACCGTATATTCAAATTAGACCAGTAGTAAGCTTTCGTAACGCTCCTACTTACAAGGTGTGTACATTTTTAAATAACAAAATAAAAACCAACATGCAATTTGAAGACAATTACAGTATATCAAAATCAAGTAATCTGGCAAATCATATTAAAGACATTCCAATTTCATTCACCTCTTTTTTTTCATTTCCTTTGACTTTAACAACATGTACTCAAACATTCCAAAACAAGAAACAATTCAAATTCTAAAAGATAATCTAATAAAGTACATTATTGAAATAAATTAAATTGGCAATATCTTATAATTGAAAAAAATTTACTGTTAATCAAAATTATTTTCAATATAATAAGGACTTTTACAAACATGAAGATGGGTTGGCAATAGGAACTACTCTTTCAGTTCTTCATGAAAATATACCCCTAAATAAATCACACTTATGTATTCATTTGGTATAATGTTGAACATTTTGAAAATAACAAAATAATGAATGATACTAATCCATTCAAAGATAAAATAATTTACTGGTTTGGATATGTTGATAAAATCTTATTTCAACGGAGATGAGAATCAAGCAGAACAGGTTTTAACAATTCCTCAATTCTATTTCACCAACTATCCAGTTTCCAAAAAAAAAAAAAAAAAAAATCAAAATTAACTTTCTTGATATAAGCATTTCTAATCTTAATGGTAATCACTCAATTGTAATTAATATAAAAATAACCCAAATAGATTTTATAATACCTTCATCTTCTAACCATCCATGGAAACACAAATTGGCAGCATTTCACTCTATTATAAACAGAATGTTAAATATACCAATGAGTAATATCAATAAAACTAATGAAATGAGAAACATATAAAAAAATATCTAGCAGTCAAAAATGGATATCATCCCCATATTGTAGACAACATGATTCAGAAGAAAACAAGAAGAATCAATAAAACCATTATAATACGACCTAATCCTAATAATAATGCAATTAAGAAATATATACGTATGTGTAGAGTTTAAAACAAAAATAAACAAAGCTGTTCGAAAAACCTTTCAAAATTCAAAATTTTCATCAGTTACCAAACCAGAAATCATGCATTTAAACTTATTCTGAACAAAGTAAACCAAAAATATGACAATCAAGAATTATAAAAACAATGTGGAATATAAAAAATTAACTGTAGTCACTGTGAAAGCTAGTATATTTAAAAAAACTGGTAGGAAATCTTAATAAAAGTTTAAAAACATACACTAGCTTTGAAAACAAATAAAATTTCTATAATAAAATCAGATTTTATTATAACCCATAACTACAAACATATTGAAAAGAAAATGGAAATTTTGGATATCAAAAGGAAAGGAGAAAAATTAAACACGAAAGAAGAATTATATACTTATCTAAATTATAAAAAAGATCCTCACAACATACTAAATAGCAATCTAAAAAATAAGACAAACCCTATCTTAAAAATAAATATTAAAAACAGAATACTAATCAAAATTACAACCGTGTCATATAAATTTAACATCCATTTAAATGGTGTATTTAGATGTTTCTTTATATTTAGTTAGAGGTTAATGTTAACGCCGATAATTTTTTAATAGTGAAACACGTGTCTGAAATAAAATAACTTTCAAAAATGTTTTAGTTCACGATTTATTATTCTAATATAAAGATACCCCTATAATGTGGAGTTTTTAACATAATCTATAATATGATATATTATATTCACTAATTGTAGTGCTATTAATCAAGAAGAGTGAGCAGCACATTTTCTCTGTGATAAAACTACACATAAAAAGAAAATCGAAGTAATTCAAGCCATTTTTTAAACAGTAATACCGGTTGATGAACATAATTACCAATTAATTCCTCGTGTTGCAACATAAAATGAATTAATTCTTGCGAAATGGTCTTGTAATTTTTGTTAATTACACGTGGCCGAGATTAAAGTGTCTGTTATAAAAATAACATCGTTAAAAACGAGTTAGCTAGTGAGACTGTAGTCGTTATGTAGAATTTATTGGCTCAGAGGTAAACTACATACAAAGCACTAAAAGCGGGCTCTCTGTTATCAAACACATATTTGTATCACAATTTACTCGTGTAACCGTATACTGCTGTCACTGTTATTTACATTCAATATAAACTCCAAACCTGCTTTTCAATAAATGTATTATTATTGATAAATGTGTTTCATTTCATTTAAAACTTGGATAAACCATACAAAAGTAACGCATTTAAAATATATAACCACTTTAATTGAATCAAGTTTAGTAACTAAGAAAATTTTTAATTACTTCCGTTCCAATTTAAATTAGATTTTTAGGTAGTCATATAACATTTGTGTTAATTTCTAACATCACAAAATTTTTACCACTTTACATTACCATTTCAATATTCAGCCAATAATAAAACAATAGCCTTAAATACAATTATTATTAATTTCAAGCAATAGTTTTATAGATAACTTTGATTAAAAATAACGTAAACGTATCTAGCCATTACTTTTCATATAGTAATGCAAGTTTGAGGCAAAAATATTTCCATAGTTATTTATAGTTTATTGTTAAGTTATTTCTATTAAATATTGCTTTTACCGATGTAATTCTTACAATAGGTTTAAGTTCATACGCATGCTTATATATGTAAAATTTAAGATGAAGTATATTATTCGTTTATACAAAGTGACAATTTAGTTATTAGTAACTTTCTCCTTTAACTAAAAGTACTAATCTAAACTAATAATATATTGTACCTTTTATTTCACGCATATCCACATAGTGTACACCATAAGCCTATTCATACAAAGATAACTAGAAATTAATCAGGATTAATTTTTTTTAACAAAGTAGTTCTTTTTTAATTATAATTGGAATACACATAGAAAACCACTAGATAAAGTTTTAAAAATGCTTCGCCCAATAAAGCTCCCAGGACAGTCTGGTAGTATTTATTTTTTATATATACGACGAGGCTTCTGGCGTGTCTTCTAGCTACAAACTTCTTTAAAATTGCCCTAATGATAGTTTAATATAGTACGCTATAAAATATGCGTGACTACTATTTGGTAAAATTTTTAGAAGGTAGGGTAAGTTCAGTTATAAATAAAAAATTTCATGACAGAACTTCTCCTCATATAGTTATACATTAAAATTGAGATTATAATCAATATGTCAGAGACTAAAAAGAACGCTTCAATAACAAAGTTCTCAGATTTGAATATTTATTAGAATAGTCGTTGTCCTAGTGCTTTGACTCTATGCATCAAACGTCTTTTATGTATATTTTACGTGAATAAGTAAGCAATTTGTTTCCATACAAACTGTAACTTTGGGCTCTGTAAACTCAATAACAACTAGTATGGTGAGTGACCGTATGCATTCTAGGATATTCAACTAGACAATATTTGCTTAGATCGGAAATTGACTTTAAGATCAACTTATAAAAGTATAATTTTACAATTTTTTTATATATTCAAAAAAGGATTATAGGACAATGTGTTTGGTGGTTTTTAATTGCTGGGACATTAAATCTAACCCACCAAATCAAGTTAATATTTATGTCAAATATTGATAAGATCGTCGAATATAAATGAGATCCAGATTATCCACTGCCTTCCAGGCTTAGTTTACCTTAGTCAGGTTAGATTGAAATAAAGCCTTAGTTGACCTTACCGATAACTTATACAATCACTAGGTTTAATGTCTTCAATATTTAGTCATTACATAATAATACTGAAATTTTATTTATAGTAAATACCTTTAAGTTTACAATTAATATATTAGGTTTTTTAGGTAGTTGATGAAAATTTAACTTAATAATCCCTCCATATGTATATTCCCAAAATTCATCGAGTTATAGACTATACCTATTATCAGAATTTTACGTGTCATACAATTTAGTTTAAATAAACCGTATAGGACAACCATTCCCGCTTTTAAGAACTAAAATTGGCTGCGGGATGACCGTTCCATGATTGTTTGTTTTCTGTCATTCGGTATTGCGAAATACGTTAGTATACATTAGTTTGTAAAATATGTTATTTTGCAGTTATACGTGCTAATATAATTAAGAACTCAATTTCATATATTACAATTTAAGTTTTACTTATTGTACTAATAGATTTGTGGCAAACAATTAGAATCTTGTTATTGGGCTAACAACTATTTACTTGAAAAACCTAATCATAAAATAAAATATTTTTAATTTCGTAACAATCAATTACTGAAAAGAACTAATGTATAACAATACTACTAAATAAACTGTTCTTTTATATTCACTTTAAAATCAACGATAATTTGTAACTTTTATTTGTCAGTTTTTTAAGGTACAATAACAATAAAGTTTTGAAGCAATAATAAAACTAATATTGAAATCTTCATTTACCAGTAATAGTAAATTATTTTTTTTTCCAATAGTCCAAGTTTTTCACTTCTAATAATAATTGCTTGTCACTAGAAGATATTCCAATCTCCTGAAAACTTTCAGAATAACTTAGTTTAATTTTAAACAGCATTGTTTTGTCATACTCAAGGCTGTTAGTAAAACAGTTGTTTAGGATTAGTGAAACACACATGTCTCTCAAACATTCCATAAAAATTTAATTCATAGTTCCAACAATTTTAATACCACTTGAAATGTTTTATGAAAGAGTGGAGGAACATTAAGTCCGTATCAATAGTCCGTATAGTTTAGGTTTAGCGTGTAAAGAAGCTTTTTTTATTTCGAATCATTTATATTGATTCCGTGCCATATTAAAGTTTGCTTTGTTTCCACGATCAAAAATAATTTCGGCCTTTGTAATATTTTACTGGTCTAAGTTATTCCTGGTGCCTAGAAATGTTTGTATTTCTATGTATTAGGTAAATGTGTGTATTAGGTATAAATTTAGGTACTTCTGTCGAACACTGTCTGCTTCCGGATATTTTAATCTATTTCCAATCTAAGTTATCTCCAGCGGAGTTTGCAATGTTGCAGTGTTGCTGCGATCATGAATATATAAATAAATACAAATACATAGGCCTGAAATGTCTTCTATGATCAAAAGGCGTCTACTTCCCGTCGTTAATTGTCTTCCAGATCCACACTAACGTCTGCACCGCTAGTATATAATACATTATTCTGAAAAGTAAAAAAAGAATAATTCATTACAATTTATTAGCTGTCTATGGAATTATTGTAGCGTAGTTTCGTTTGCTTTATGGTCCCGAACAATAAAATATGACCTAAAAGAAACAAATCCTAGTATAAAAAGTCTTCTTATTTCTATTTGAAAATACTTACATTTAAAATAATCTTCTTTCAGCCAAAATTATTTCCCAAGCTATAGTAGCCGGTATACTAAGTTATCCTGAAAAGACTACTTTAGGTCATTGGAATGTACTTCTTGTATTTTAGTTGTTTTTACATTAAGAGCCAGATTAGTAAAATAAGTAATTGGTCTAAAAAGTCTGCTTTGGTCAATAAGCGACTATATATGGTCAATAGTTTATTTTCTATTTGTATCGCATTTCTAAAACAGGTTGATGTTGACAAAAGTATAGTTTTTTGTAGAGTTTTCGATCCCAATGAATAAATCGATGAATAAATTCGATCGCAATACTCGATGTTAATCCTCGTCGAAATTATTTCGCTTTTCCATTCAGTCAATGAGGAACGTTTGTGCCAAATATGTTTATTCTTAGATGTTTTTAAGCTTGAAAAAATATAGTTCTTCTGTGGGTATCATCATCATTTTACGTTTCTTCTTTATGAAATAACTGTTTATATTTTCTACATTAGCGTTTAGGGAATTATATATCAAATTTTATGTCTCTAGTACATTGGGAATTTGAAAATAACTAATACGAAGTTCTTGTAAGCGTTACAGCCTCTTTTAAGCCACCCAGAGTGGTTAATATTTATGAAAAACTTTTATTTGTCAATTCAGAACATTTACAAATTGCTCGAGTGTCAAATTCATCATTTTAGGACCTCAATAAGTTTAGAAAATAAATATAATAGTAGTGGGGGTTGCATTTCCATTTCAATCCATATATATATATATTTAATCTTTATAAATCTTTTCTATTATTTTATATTTAATCCCTGAGGTATACGTCTGCTAAAGATTGGTCTATCTATTCTCTATTAGTCTATTGAACTTGAAAAGTTGCTTTTTGGCTAAATCAGAAGATAGTAAATATTTGAAATCATTATAATGTGACAACACAAGCATATTTTTACTTAATTTGAATACCGTTTGGTATTTAAAACGTCAAATAAGCTTAAAAGTAACCACACTTCTTACGTTAATCTTTCTCTGTAATAACAAATGAGCGGAGAGGTTATCCAGATAATAAAATAGTAAGTTTTATTAAAACTGTACTTTAAATGTAAATGTTTGAAAATGTTAATTACGTTGTGCTTGAGCATTAGTGTAAGCATATATCAAATACAGTTTTACTATATAATTTTTTACGCAAATGTAAAGACTGTTACAAAACACATCTGGGTTTCTAATAAAGTAGGCATTTCCGACAAACTGAGCTATGGCAGCAAGAATAACTTATGCCCAGGAATAAACTAAAATGCCCATTGTTATACACCTTTTGAACAAAGTGGGTTTCTCAGACATTCCTTCTAAGATTAAATTGATAAATTTTATCAGGACATAACGCAAAATCAACGTATGTTTTAAAATGCCAAAGAATCACTTATTAATCTAGAGATTCATCTTATACATCTAGAGTGTGTGAAGCCTAGAACATAGATTTTTTTTATCCTTGACGCTGCCGTAAATTATTCCTGAAATGGTTTAGCATTAAATATAACGGATAAATTTGCGTTATTTCCTAGTACTTATAGAAGCTCATTCGTATTCAAAATTGAGAGAAGGAATATGCTCACAACTTTTTTTGTGTGGAAATTATGTGCGAAGCCGCAGATTAGTAAACTATATTATATTTAAAAAAGTATACTATTATATATATATATATATAAACTATTATATATAAAAACTATTTTATATATAATAAAACAGTTATATATAAAATATATATAATTCCAAAATATTAACAATAATATTTGTATTACTGCAATCTATATAGTTTTCACTTTTGGTTTAGAAAATTGTCATTGTGTATTCGTAATTCATGCTTTCTGATTGGTTTGAAGATAATAAACTAATAGTTATAAAATATTCGTACATATCGTTAACATAAAATCAGCTTCTTGCTAGCTGATTTCTCAAACTCCTTGTTGTGTAAAAATAAACTGTTATTACGCATTATCAGCTCGCTCTACGCACAGCTATGATTACAACTGTCAATCAAGAACACGGATGTGTCAATCTCAGTGGGCAGCCGGGCTTCAATCAATATAATGAAATCAGCAACGGCCACAATCAATATCAGGTTCATTTACACTTATATTTTTATGATCGGATAAACACCAAGAGTAGTTGAACTCCTACCATTCTAGTTTTTAGACTGTATTATCGGAAATAGATATGGTATTTGCTATCATAATACGTTTAATCCAACAATATATTAGTCAGTTAAATTCTAATAAACATTTTCGAGAAGAATTTACTCAAAATAAAATATACAGGGGCGAGTGTGTGTAATTTATATACAAATAAATTGAGCTACTATAAATTAATTAACGATACATTAGATGTAAGCTGATCAAAAATAGTTGAATGAATATTGCATCTCATACATAACAAAATTATATTTCAACAAAATCACAAGAAAGTGAGCTTTATTACTTTGTTCTCAAAATAAAAAAGACTCTATGAACGAAAATCTAAGTATAAGAAAATATTATGTTTATTTTTTTTATGTTTATATCATAGGTATCATATTGTATCATAGGTCACATTCTTCATGAACTACATCCCACTGGAACCTCTAGCGCTAGATCCATATTAGGGGTAACTCCAATTTACGTTCCATTACAAAAAGCAGGAAGCTGACCATTGACCAACCTGCAGTTTAATGTTGTGTCCACCTGAGTGCGTTACTTGTAGGTTAATTTAATTTGTCTTGTGGTTTTACAAGTTCTTTAATTTTCTCAAATATCTTTGGGTGAAACAAGAGTTCTGCATTTTCAAGCAAGAACATTTGTCGCAACTTATATTAAGACCTTTTATATGACAAAAAACATAATATGAGTCCGTTAGTATATGTCAAGAAGTTATTAGATGGAGTATCCACCGCCTGCAATATTTATTTACAGCATTAAACGGATAAATTCATAACTGATAGATATATATATAGAATTAAGATTATCGACTTCCAGAATTTAATTACATGAAAACCCAGACAGCGTTCATAAACTATGCAATCACTACGAAAGCCTCGTGAGATATCTCGTTTAAAGTTGAGAATTAACTATAGTTTGTTGTTGTGTGGTCTAAAATTTGTTTATAAACATCTGAGAAACATAATATATAAATTAATGAATGTCGTCCTCCAGAATAAAAAATAAACACTAACAATATCGATATGAATGTAAATAAAAAATACACACACACGCACACACGCACACACACATACACACATACACACATTTTCCCTTCAAACAAAATCTTAACGAAGATTCAACACAAACATTCTAACGCAAACTAAATAGAACAGGATGGTACACAAGAAATATTTCCCAATCTGATACATGCATCTAATGAGTCCCAATAAAATCCACCTAATCTAACTATACTGTAAAAGTAACATAATAAGTTTAATCCAATCCAATAATTTCAAATTTTATGTTCATTTTTTCACTCTGCGAGTTCTTAGAGCTCTTTATATAACGAAGATAAACATAACGTAGCGTTATAAATGTACGCAAGAGAGCGTTTGTGCGGCAGCATTCGTTATGGAATATGTATTTCTTTGCTCTACATTAATTACGATTCCAGCCTAGAGAGGTCGTCATGTAATTAGTAACGTGTTCTCTCTCCCATGTGGAAGTTCCTCAGGGCTGTGTGGTTTCTCGGGACCAATAATGTAAAATCAATCAGAGAGAGGTTGACTATTATTCTTCATCAATATGTCAGTGTCTCTGAACAAGCCATGTGTTGTAGTTAAATAAAATTAATGTTAAAAACACTTTTATTAACTAGTTTCCAATTTATATCCATATTTCTGTAATGTTTTATCACATTAAATAAATCTATTTGACGAAATAATAAATTATTCAACTGAGACAATATTCGTCAGAGTACAAAACAAGCCAAGCAGATGTCACAATCGAAGTTAATTGTTTTTAAACTATTTAAGCAAAATATTGAAAAAGATTTCTTACTTCAGTATCTGCAGAGGAAATAAAAATCTATATAAAAAAATTCTCAGAGTAGTAAACGTTATCTTCCAAGGGTAACGTCTGATGAAATTTGCGTGAATTATAATATGCAAAAATATAACTATCGAATTATTTGAGTCTTCAATCCTAAAATAAGTAAAAAGAAATTGCATGATGAATGTAATTTGGTAAAGAATAAAATTAAATTAAAAACTTATAAGTACAAGCCCTACCTTTGAATTTTTTAGATACCTTTGTACTATATATATACAGTATTATATACTTGGCAAAGCCCTCACTTGTCACCAATTATGACACTTTCAGTTATTACATAAAGTTTAAATGTGGCACACATGTACCTCATGGCTAAAATATAACACCTTTCGATAAAGATAAAACATTCATAGAGGTTAAAATGAGGTTGTAACTTTTAGTAGAAAAAAAATGATTAATTTTCAACTTCTAGATGAACTGGAAAGATGAAATTTTACAAAGCATGCCAGATGACTTCGAAAAAACAAACTAAAGTATTTTAGGTAGTAATTAAAGTTACAAATGTTACATTAGATCTGGCTGTGGCCCGCACCTTTGCACGCAATTTTCAAAATCGGAATCCGTATACTATTTAGAATAAGGTTATGATGTAATATGATAGAGTCTTATATAACTGTTTAAACTCAAGTAAGCTTGCAACATGTAGATATTATTTAAGTTCTCATGTTAAGAGTATTAGAGTATGATCTGTTTATTTTATTTTAAACGTGCAGGAGCATTTTTGGTTGAAATTATTTATATTTCCAACGTCACGACTTAGTCTGCCCGAAGAAAATAGAAATACACTGGTCTTGGCAACCAACTACAATCTAAAAGCGTTTAATTCCAGCCCTTTTCGTGTAATTCAGGTTTAAGACATTTCCAGTGCCATAATAAAGTTTGCATGGTTAGATTTGCTTTATTGTTCCAACAAAATGAAATAATATACATACGTAGGACTACAAGCCTACTTCGGATAAGAGTTGCCCAGGTCCTACTGTGCGAATTGATTTACTATATCACAGTTTTGTTTGCATTATTGAACTGATCAAAAACTAGATATTAATGTATCACTCGGAAATATAATTAGGTAAAAACACATATACTACAAGCTCTTGTAATCTAATTTTGGTCCAAAATATTTTAAGTTCCATAGTTGTGTTTGTTTTTCCCCTGATAGAGAAAATATACGTACATGCGAAGAGATGAGAAGCCTACTATAGCTTATAGGGCATATCCTACCTACTTTCTATATACTTCTGATATAAGGGGAAAATCTGTATTAAGTTCATGAAAAAATCCACAATAATCAGTTATAAGGTTTGGCGTTAAAGAAATCTTGTTCTTCGGACTGTAGTCTACGGAATGTTTAGGCATAATAGTGTTTACTTAAATTTTTTCCATAATCCACTGTTAAAATGTCATATTATAATGTTGAGGGAGCCCTTGATTTTAAAGTAACTTAGTCTAAAGATTTACATCTTTGGTTACTAATGGTGGTTTTATAACAGTGTTTGAATAGTATGTACAATGCATTACATGTGTTAAGTTCGTTACTGCCACAATGTGCATTAATTTTAGATATAAGTTTAATATTTTAGTTGGTATCTGCATTGCACTTCTAATCAAGCACTCTATACCTGATATTTTATTACAATTAAATATAAACAGATTTATCAATATACTTTTTGAACTTTAGCTGTAAGTGTCAATAACTGATTGTTGTCATTTAGTTTGTATCCACCTGTTCTCAAGATAAGTGCTAAGCAACACATTTTGCAATTATTTTTTATTTATAACACCAGCCGTTACATGTGGCTTAAGGCGCAATTTTTTAAAAGAAAGTCCCACTTAGTTAAAACACTGATGATGTTATATGATTATGCCCAATGGTATTTTTTAAACGTAAGTAAGTTTACATTAGGTTCATATTATTTCATTTTTAATGATTAATATGATCAAAGATTAATGGACTACCTTGAGAATAGGATGTTTTCTGCTTTAATTGAATTATATTTTTCATCATATCTGAGTTTGTCTGTTTTCTTGATCAATAAAATATATACATAGGTTTCAAAATTTTACTGCCGTTATAAAACCATATGTTTTCAGCTCTCTTAATCTAATCCCTGTCAAAATATATGCATATGTCTCAGAAATCTACTCCAGTCAAAAAGGGTTGACTTCCTGCTCTTTCAATCTTCTTTTGATCTAAGATATTCCCAGTTCCTTAGATGGGTTTGCCTTATTGTCCCCGTAATAATTAGGACTGAGAAACCTAATAATGAAAAAAACTGAGGGAGGGAGGGAGAGTGAGAGAGAGAGAGAGAGAGAAGGAGGGTGAGAAGAGAGAGATATGGGGGGAGAGAGAGAGAGAGACCATTTTTATGTCTGACATTTACCACCCATATGGATTTTACATATTTTATATGTAGGTATATTTAACATGTGGCCCTCATATCTAAATCTCACACTGAAGTTACATTATTATTTTAGATGATCAATTTGTACAACGCTGATGGCACAGTATCTCTTAATATTGGTATCTCAACATAATTATAAAAATCATAAAACATTCAACCGTTACTAGACGAATAGATATTTACGTGTCAAGAATTATTTTCCCAAACATTCAACTCATTTGTTACAGTTAATACGAAATCTCATTTTTTAACTTATAACTTTAACTTTACACTATCCATTACTTTAATTTTAACTTTAATGAAACCATGAGATGTATAGAAAAATAAGTAAGGATAAATGTAGCTTGAAATATTTTAAACATTTTAGGAAAAGAATTAATTTTTATTTATGTTATAAAAACTCAAAGATAAATATTTTGTATTAATGTGATTGACCACCACCTTGACGTATTTATTGGTTAGGACTACCTAACTAACTCAGCCAAGCTATGTATAAGTACTAACACTGTATCAAGTTTATTCTGAATATGGTAAGAACTACGGTAGTTATCGCGTTGCCTATATTAAGTAATTTTTTACCAGTAGGTAGGTGTAAGTAAAAATAGACAATGTGACTTTTTGCTCTTGTCAATTAAACACTCAACGATTGAGATATTTTAATCAATCGGAACCAAGCCAAAACTGACACACCAGAGTAAATTATATTGCTAATGACTATCTACATGGTGTAATGAATATGTAACTAGTTGTTGTAAGTTATTGTAGGACAAGAGTATCGTGGGACATGGATATGTTATTCTGCCGATCATTGTTGCCAGTACTTAATTGGCTTATTTTGTGTCATCATTATCTGATAGCATGAAAAAGTAATACTTTGTTATATCTTAATTCTCCAACAAGTAGGACTAGTTGTAGAAAACATTTCTGCTGCCTCTTCCCGTCCGAAAATCATTAGTGTACGAGATTCGAAGGAGTATACAACGTAAAAAACGAATCACACATTTATTTCATCGAGGAATTATAATTAAATTTATTTCAATCATTAACACTAACAGATATGCATTTTGGAAATGTTTAGCTCATATTATGAAGGGTATGCTCTTATTTAAATACCATGGGATAGAATGAAAAAGAAACTAGTTAGTCATTCCAATATTATTCATTAAAATTTCAAACGCGTTATTATGTTTTAGAGTAAATGATCAATAAGTCATATGGCACTTTTAATGTCATGATGTATGGAGGAAATGAAAACAAGAATTGTTAAAAATTATATATTTTGTAATAAACGAGAAAGACAATTTTGGTGAATCTTGTGTGCGATATATTGTGTGTCCAGAGAGACCGATAGAAAAAAATGTTTAGTCCCTCAAGAGATTAGCTTCACTTTAATCCATTGCTGTTTCAGATCATCTCTGCTTGCAAGGTGTTATTACTGCTGTATGTGTTGAGGACGTTAGAGTTTCATTGACAACGTCTTTAGTTATGTATTTTTGTTTACAAGTAATCTATTAGTAAGATTATTACCAAGATAAATGTTAAATATTTGACAAGCAAAATGTGAATGATGTGTAGAATTAAACATAATGTTGAATATACATTTTCTAAAACTTCTGTTTAGACTGAAATTTGTTTTGCTTAAAAAATTTTCTAAAAACTTAGACAAATCTTATCCACATCTTTCAGAAATATTTGACTAACTGAATAATCCGGTCTTGAACACATTCAGTCAAAGATATTGCATACAAGTCACGCCAATCTTCATGCGATTAGAGAATCAGAACAGAAAGTGATAACCAATTTGAACACTCACTTGTAATAAAATATACTAGGTTGTTACATGATACGCAGAAAGCTCGGGGCGAGCGTACACTCCACTCTACCACCTTTACAACTGCCATAACATCTTTTATAAGACCTTCTATGGCTCATTTATCTTTATATGGACCATTATTATTATAGATAATCTGATTCCTGTGATATCTTCCTACATTAAAAATATAGAGGTTATTATAACCAAACATTTATCCAAAATATTCCAAACACATACAAAAAGTGATAGAAAGCATTAAGAAACAGAACAGTCATGTTAGGCAACCTTTCCAACTAAAATTCTCTAAATGCTTAAGTACATTTTATTTAAAATAAAAGTGATAGTAAGCTTTGATTAAATTATGTTTTCCTTTTGATATATATTTGTTTACTTATGTAATGTTATATAACATTTTAAAGACACCATTTTAGAGAACAAATATTATGTATCAATTTAAAAAATTCGATTAAAACTAATTTTATTTTTTGAGTTGAAGTTCTCTGAGTGATATTTAAAAAATTTTAGCCTGTATTTTTGTTACGATCTTGTGCATTGCATTCACAATCATCTATCACCAATACTTGTGGAGGGGCTGACAAACTCTAACGTCTTCAAGGTATTTCATTAAGAGGTTACTTGCAGCGTTTAAGCCCTTACACTTTATCACAAAAAGTCATTGACTTCACGGTTTTGGTTGCACCAAGAGAAAACTATTTACTAAATTTAATGACCCTAGGGATTTTATATAAAGAGTTATCGCTCATACTAAATTCAGACTGCGGTATAATTTTAAGAAAGACTTATGAGCTCCTAATGTGTTTGCAACTCGATAGCCAAATACATAACATCACTACAGCACACTTACTTAGCTTATGTCCCTGTTATCACATTATAGAATATATCCTTGTTATTTAATATATAGTCTACAGATTGTGTTTTATATAACTTATTTTAAGAGAGTGTGGAGCATATGGTAAGGACCTAGCGTATGGTCTGGAACAGGATGTTGGCTTGGTTACGGGGTATAAATTATATAACCTATAAATAATTGCTTCATGTTACCACTTAGTAGTCTATTTCTTGTTGTATTGTATTATTACATTTTATTTCCTTGTTATTTAGTACTATGTAAATGTATAAGCAAAAGTGTTCTATAGCTCGTTGTTGGTGTCAGTTTGATGTTGTGTGTTGAAATTTAGATGATTGTGTGTTTATTTATGATTTTATATAGGTGATATTTTGTTTTGTTTTGTTGTTGAGTTTTGGCATTTTGTTAAAAATTAAAATTGCTAGTAGTAAAACTAAATTCGATAAAAATAGCTAGCTGCCGCGAAGCTTAAATTGTATATAGTATTTGTATATTCATAATACTTTAACCTTCGCGCCCTTTGGGTGCTTGGGTGTAGGAAACATTGTAAGCTTTGTAAATTTTATGAATAAAGATTTTTTACTTTGACTTTGACATAAGCTGAGAAGTGTATTTATGAATGTTACTCGTATAACGCAGAGAGATATGCCGAATAATGATACTTCTCTATATTTAGATTTGTAGTTTTTTTTCTGAATTAATTAATAAACCGAGTCCTATAAGTAAACTGTTGCGGAGACATCTTATTTCGAGGTTTAATTGTTTTACTTATGATTTTTTTAATTTTTATATACAATATCTACTGAGTCGATTAAAACAATAAGGGTCAACTTGATGTAAGTAAATATAAAATGTTATAATATGTCAGTCCATTCCACACTCATGAATATTATATTTAGGACACCTAATTACTAACATCCTTACCTAATCTACTCCATAGAAACAAAAGTAATACATCTGTCTCCATTAGTGCAATTCTTTTTATACTATTGAAGGAATTTTCTAAACTTATGAAGTGATATGGATCTATAAGGAGAGGGTAGAGGCATTTCGTGTAGAACCTGAGTACTATATAAACTTATAATTATATAATAATCATATTTATTTATTAAATTACTTATTAAAATGATATTTCTCACTGCAGTATGTTTACAACATTGTTAAATGCTTTAAACTAACCCTGTAAAGTTTTTATTGAAACACTGACATTACAAAGTGAATTATTTCAAAATAATAAAACATATCACGGGTGATCGCAGTAAATTGTTCCCCAACACTTTTGTTTCACCAGGTAGACCTAGTGGATAGTAATATCATATCAGTGCACAACCAACAAGCAGAATTAGTTTTTTCACGGTATTGAAAATCTAATTGGGTCAATAATTCTTATGACAATACAAATTCTCACTCGCTCACACTAATATTATTGTTGATAATTATACTTGCTGTTTTGCGAAATGAAGTTTAATTACAAAATCTTTTGAAACTTGCGTCATCAGCAGTGAATTAACAAACACTGTTACTTACAAAGCTGGAAAGTCATTAGTAATACAAATATATTTATGAATATTTTCATTTTTAGGATTTCATTTACATATATTTTTTACATATTTGGAAGTTAGTTTAACACCATATTTCTAAATAAGATCAGTACTTGTGTCAAAATACCACTAGCTGGAGAAAATGTTACTGTCGTGATCAATGTCTAAAATTAATGATCAATAAGTTGATTATCAACATTTTACGTAATAGCCTACATATATTTTTATCTTATTTTCTGCCTAAAATATTACATCATAATATTTCACATTTTACTGATGAATAAAAAATTAATCGAATCTAGCAATATTTACGTTACATAGTTACCTATATTTGTGAGGTGGGTGGCCAAGGTAGTATACTTACAAAACTGCACCGTATTGAAAATTTTACATAAGTTAGTCCTAAAATTGAAATAACAGGCAATGCAATATTAGTAAACTTCAACTTATCGGAACAACAATACAAGAGAATTCTCACTTATTTTTAGTAATATCCTTTTCACATTCAATGAAAACCAAAAACTCGTATATCTAATATATGGAATCATTATTTACTTTGCATTTCTAAGCAAACTTCAATTTATTTTACCTCAGAGCTGTTTATTAAGTTGACAATTAAATTTGAGCTTTTCACTCAGATATAACTCTCAATTAAAAAATGTTATGTAATGTATACATGAGGATAGAAAGTTTTTTCTGTGCAATATAGCGATGAAATAAATCAATTCTACAGATAATCTATCTTATTCATTGTAAAATAATACATTATACTGTTTTATTACCATAATTATTTTTTTAAATTATTAAGAACTCACAGATTGATTTATGAAATACATAAACCGTAACAGTGCTTTTAATATTAGAAATGTACCAATTTATGTAGTCTAAAAAATTGTTTTATGTAATGAACAAGAATAAACCTTAGAACACTTTGTAGTATTTTATTTACACACTGAGAATTGTATATAAGTAATTTAATATAGCCTACTTCAAATAGTAGTGACTAGGATTTAAATAGAAATTATGTGTCAAAACAATGTATTTGGAATATAACGTGAAGTACATATACCAGAATCATTCTTGAATGACCATGATCATGCTTATGAAGTGTTATATAATAAAATTAGTTACGGATTGAACTACTGTTATGAATCTTATCTAAAAATGTACTAAACTACAGCTTAATATACACTAACACTAAAAGTTAATTTTCTTTCTAGTTCTAGAATATTTTTTTTATTTTGCTCTTTTTATTTTAGGAACAAAAGAAAGATACTTCAATATGAAGAAGTTATGATTGTTTATGTAATTGAATAACTGAGTATCTATATCTAACGTCAGGTGTAATAGTAATAATATTATTGCATTTAAAATATTGTTCTCCATTGTGTCGCAAATGCATTTGTATAATAAGAGATGCTATATCGTGCTACATATAGATCCAGATTGTATATTTAGATAATACAGCTGTTCATGAACTAGAAAATAAAGACTTTTAGAAACCAAAAGGCGCTTTTGGGAAGTTGAAATTTTCGATACAAAAAAAAAATAAGAAGAAATTTCAAACTTGGGCATTCCAGAAACAATTCTCTTAGAGAATTCATATTACCGAAATTTCTCTGTCCCACCGTATTACCTTTAAATACAAAACTTTAAATTTGTAACGGCAAAATGTCTTCAACGAACTTCTATATTCTTTTTTGTTTACTATATGTTGTAATACAAGTCATCCCTAACACTAAATTTTAATTTATTAAATATAAAAAAATTTCTGCAGATGGATTGATATAAGTAGCGTACATTTTTTACTCTCTATTGCATTAAAAAGGAATAAATTCTTTTTATTCTTCCTGGATAATCTGAAAATTAATTCATATAAACTTTGCTCCATAAAAAACAAATAACGTGAAACTATTTCTCAGTACACACATATATGAATATCCTTCATCATAAGAATCACACGTACACAAGGCTACTGAGAGCTCAAATATAGAGAACCCAAAAACAGAGAAAGGTAGTAGAAAGGTCCCAATAATAGGAAATAATATTCTCAACATGGCTAGTAACTAGCGCCAGAGGATGTAGTGGGTTTTTGTCTCTGAGGAATAAGTCCTATGATACTGTAATACGGAAAATTTAAACATGTCTTTTTTTATATTCTGGTCTTTATTCCATTACATTACGTATAAAAATACATCCGTAAACCACTTATCATCAGAGAAAGCTATAACATAATAATTCCCTGTGTGTTACAAGAAAATTTAAATTTAAATTATTAATTTCGATTGTTTTTAAATTTATTTAATTTATACGATTTACACTAAGAAATGTTCACTTGTTTCACAAGAGACGATAAAACTGAAATATTTGTTGAAACGCATTAATCTTCATAAAAATTTTCATAAATTTTATTTTTGTTTTGCATATTTAAATACGTTGTATCAACTTCATAATATTACAAGAGGAAGGGACATTTTCACAGTTTGCGAGTTCAGAGAGCGCTTGGTATAATGAAGGTAAACATAACGGTGCGTTATAAATGTACGCAAGAGAACTGAAATTCGGCGGAATTCGTTATGGAATATATATTTCTCTGCTCTACATTAATTACAATTCCAGCCTAGATGAAATAGGTCTGATATTATTAGGAACCTGTCCTCTCTCGAATGTGCAAATTCCTTAAGGCTGTGTGGTTTCTCGGGATCGATCATGTACACTCAATCAGGGTGAGTTTGATCATAATTGTTCATTACTTTGTCTGAGTCACTATATGAACGGGTTAATCACCTGTTATAATAAATTTTCGACTCAGCCTATTTAATTTAGAGATGTGTAAAGAACAGCAGTCCATAATATGAAACATGTATTCATCTCATCTCATTAATTACGATTCCAGCCTAGAGAAGTTCTGATGTAATTAGTAACGTGTCCTCTCACCCACGTGGAAAGTCCTTAGGGCTGTGTGTTTTCTCGGTACCGATACTGTACACTCAATCAGGGAGAGGTTGACAATTATTGTTTATCAATAGATCAACCACACATGGTTAAAAACAAAAATAACATCAATAATCAAATCTCAGCAAGATAATGGTTGATTTGATTTTTTTTATTTTATAAGTAAGATTAAATTATATTTAAACAACAATTGTTGTATTGTATAAATTCACAAATCAGAACACCTAAATCATACCTAAAGAGAGAGTAATTTCTCTGAAATAGTTAAAGAAACCGGAAGCCATTGCTAGAGATATTTCCATCGAAAACAGAAACGAATCGTAAGTCGCGCTCTAAAAATGGTTTAAAATAACCCTTCCATCAGGGTCGTAAGAAGGTAGATTTCTAATAAGGATGTCATCTCTAATAGTCGAACTGATGATACATTATTATTTTACAGATACTCTTTAAATGTTTGATTCGGATAAAACTCGTGAGACAATAATGACTTAGTAATAATCAATCCAAAATTTTAATTCAAAACATATTCATGTTTAACGGTGAAATTTTGTAATTTTAACGATAGACGGCCACCCTTTTGAAACCTGAACAAATATACAATAATAAGTAGCAATAAATATTACTTGGACTGACTTGAACGTGTTATGTAAAATTTACATTTTTATTTATCTTATAATATACTTAGGATGAAAAAACTATGACTGAATAGGAATGAACGCCTTCTTAAAGCAATATATTGGGTAAGACTGGTTGTCCAATCTATATACTGCATACAAATACATATACAAATACTGCATCTGTACGAAGGTTAGACAGTATCTATTAAGAACTACAGTAGTATAATGTTATAATTATCCCCATATTTTTGTATAGTTACTAATTATAACTGTAAATCTGCTATAATGAGAAGCCATAGGTGATAATGAAACATATGTTAAAACAATAACTATTGTAAATGACTTAAAAAACATAAATATACTATTTATTTTATGCAATAATGCAAAATGACTGATAGATTATTGTTCCTTTTCAAATTTTGAGTGACCGTCATCTTGAAAATATACAAAAATATACCGTAAAAAGTTAAATTTATTTATTATTATATGTTATATGAATACAGTCGACTCTCAATAGTTCGAAATTGGCGGGACATGCGAAAAAATTCGAATTAGTGAGAGTTTTTAATTACCGAGAGTTTCGATTTATTGAGAGGAAAAGAAAACTATTCGAATTACCAAGAGCTTTTTATTATACACACAATGTCATACGGCAAACTAACAAAACTTAAAGAACATTAATTTCTAATGATTAATTGAAAAAATCTGTTATCTTTGATTACTTTTTCTTGTTGATTCGTGCCTCATCGACGACCTTGTTTAACACAAATAGTGCATCGAACACTTCCGGCCCAACTTCTGTCTGCAAAGAAAAGAAAGAAAACAACTGTCACAGCGTATTTCGTAACAAATGCCGAAAATTACGTAATTTGTTGGTTGTATTATAACTTATGACATACAGTATTCACATTGAAGTTTTAAACTAAACAAACAGCTGATTTTACAGCCCTAAGACCCTAAGGTTAAAAAAAAGTCTACGCTACTTTCGGACATCAAATTCAGTAAAAAAATGATGGATAAATTGCAGTGTGGAGAATATGGCATTTTTAAATCAGTTTAACAGATTGATAGGCTAACTACAGTAGTTTATTGCGATGCTTTTACCTGGAGATAAAAATGGCGCAGCTTTTCTAAGGATGTGCTGGCTTCCTTCAGTGTGACAGGCGGGAACTGCTGGTCTTCCTCATCGTTATCAACATCAGGTTGTTCTTCATCTTTAGCGACCAAGATGTCAGCATCAGTAAGGGTTCCTCATACTGCAACTTCGTCATCAACTTGCACAAAATCTTCAAATGGAACATCTCCTATTACAGGGTGAGATTCCCAAGGTGTTGGCTGCACAACTTGAAGTTCTTCATCGGGTGTGTTAACACAGAATCCAGACTTACGAAAACAGTTAAATATTGTCGTTTGATTCACACTTTTCCACGCTTTTTCAACAATCAACATGGCTGAGAGAATAAAGATGTTTGGAGTTTCATTACTGTCAATTCCATCCAGTACAATCTTGACTATTTCATGTCTGTAAAATGCTTTGAAGTTTTGAATTATGCCTTGGTCTAGATATGCTGCAACTTGGATGTTGTATTTGGTGGAAAAAAGTGAAGTTTCACATTCGAGAGGTTTGGAGGGTTGTTATGAACTGAACAGTTATTAAGGAATAAGAGGATTTCACGATTTTGTTTTTTCATGTCGCTGTTCAATGAATTTAACCACTCGTTAAACAACTCCGTTGTCATCCACGCCTTTTTGTTCGAGCGGTAGGTTACGGGAAATGACTGGATACCTTTAAAACACCTAGGTTTTGCTGCTTTCCCGATGAGGAGGGGCTTCAATTTTTCGGAACCATCCATGTTAACAGTCAACAGAACCTTTCCTTACTATGTTTCCCTCCGTGGCATTTCTCGTCTTTAAATGTAAATGTAAATAAAGACAATCCATAGTTGCCGAATAAAACCAAACGGTGGTAGACAATTAAGTGTTTAGCAAAGCAAACCTGGCTGCAACTGTTGACTTTTAACTGCTGTTTTGTCAGAGGTGCTCCGCTGTACAAATTGTCTTTTCTGTTCAAGTACCTGTGCTATTCAATATTCTAGAACCTTCACAATCCGAGTGTTTACATAATTCCTTGCTTATTTAAATTATTTAAAGATATATAGTAGTGTAGTACATTAAGAAATGCGGGTTAACTCGTCATGCAAACCTTGTGCCTAGCAATAGTTAAAATTTGTTTACTAGTTCATTACTAATTCATTCAATAGTAAAATTACTAGTATACATGAATTCTCGCAACATGAATGCAAATAGAATAAATATTCTATTTGTATTCATGTTACGAGAATATTGTATTGTGTTTTTAATAAAACAATTCATACATACGCGAGTATATTGAGGTTAAACTATGTCGAGTAACATTTTTTTATAAAACATTAATTCTTTTGCACTTATTGCTGATGCTATTTCATTTTCTTTCAAACTGGTTTACTTCACTGACCTAATAAACCAAGTGCTTTAAAACCTCATTTCTACTAACATCCGAACCTGCTTTAATGCTGCCATTTGATGGATATGTGGCTAGGGCTGTGAATACTCAAGTTACAGTAATTGCTTGACTGTCGTAATTAGTTTCTTGTCCTGTCTAATTGAACACAGCCTCAGCATAGAGAAGAATCAAATCATCATTTTTACTCTAGGGATTGTGAATTTTGCCAACCGGGTCTGATTGGAGAATATAATGATTGAACCTAGGCGTCAAGTTTAACACGAGAGCAACCAGAGTTTCTTTGCTCTATTTTCAACATTAGATACTCAGATTTCTACAATAACGTGTACAAATTATTCTCAGTTAGATGGTCGGAAAGAAGATCAAAGATATAGCTAACATAAAACCATGAAATCGAAAGAAACATAATGTGCTTTCACTGTTATTCAGACAGATAGACAAAGGTTACGGATGCAATAAAGTTTATTTATTACATAAAGGGATTTAAAAAACTAACTAATGTAAACTATAAAATTATTGTAACTCAGTGCTCTGTTCAAAAAATTTTTTATAGATTTTAATTTTAATATGAAAAATATTCTAAGCTAATAACGGTAAATGTTTAATATTCAGCAATAGTAGTTTATTACTAGTTAAAAATAAACTGTATTAGGCATACACATTTATAAAATTGCTTCTACTTAGAGTCGATGAATTGCCTTTACGTAGTACATCAATAAGTAAAAACTTATATATACTGTATATAGCTAAATTTTTCACAACAACCAAGGTTAATCAATCTTGCCTATATTACAATTAGCATATATCATAGCCAAAGACTTACATAAAAGTATTGCTTAAAACGTTTTCATATAAACCCGAAAGTAACAGACCTATAGGAGCACAATCAGCATATACGTAATAATTACAGTGATCAGTCGCTATGCAAATACGGTTTTGGTTGGCAAAGTTGGCTTTGAGCTTACAGTATGTATCTGAAAGGTCAATATGCTGTGTGCATAATCGAATACACCAAGTATAATGTAATTTATCATATTATTTTTTCATGTGTAACTTTACACAAGAACAATAATATAATGAATTACTAGTTTTATTCAATATGCCGTATGTCCACTAAATATAATGCAACTCTCCACGTTATGTTTTTAAATATAAATTATAAAAACATATAATAGATCTAATGCTTTTTTTAGTTCTAGTAAAATTATAAAATATATTATCTGAATAATAAATTAAACTAATTAAATTAATATTATAAAAGCACAATTTTTTTGTGGATTTAGGTTATAATGGGTCTTCATTCATTCATGAGTAGGTTTAGTGGAGTACCCAAACGAATATCTTGCTTCACACCACGCAAAACCATTGCCTATATAATTAGATATTTCGCTCCAAACACTAAATACTATTTTATAAAAACACAATCGTCTAAAGGATATCAAGTACCTTTTACCTAAGAGATATGATACAGATTAGGAATATAAATATTGATATTATTCTTAGACTGAACCAAGGAAATAGAAAAAGAATTGGCAGCCTTAAGCATATACTATATAAGTTTCATAAAACTCGCAACTGCGTCTGTCGGTTTGTCCTTTTTAAACCAATCTGGTCATTAGAGAGCTGACTGCGTATCTTGAGAAATTAGGTCATTTGCATTAGTATCATCCACACTAGTTAAAGAATCTCAAGCGTTACTGAAACCGTTTGTTATTCAATAAGTACGCTGAATACTACAGAGAGACTCCGGGTGAAGCCATGTATATAAGAGGCTTTACAAACAGTTATGGGTTACTTCTTTAGCAATCTTTTTTCGCACCTTTGCATCGCGCGTAGATTTACAGTCAAACAACCTCTGAAATTCTTATAATTATAAATACTTAATTAAAAACCATTTTTATCAGGTGGATCAATTATTACTTTTGTATTTGACTCCAGAAGATACTTAAATTCTCTTTCAAAATTAAATCTATCAGAGGAACTCGTATAAAGGTTTGATGGAATTAAAACTAATAAAAACGTCAAACGCGTATGTTCCTACTGAAACTTTGTTGGAGGTTATATTTCCAACAAACATAGAATGGGTGTAATCTAGCAACATTATCGCAATACAACCAATCAAATGGAACTCCAATCTCTATTTCATGAATTTTATCTAATGCAAAATAATTACAATTTTAAACATTTCGTAGAGTCTAGAAACATATCTGCTAGAAAAATTGGATTATGTACTTTAAAGCAAGAAGTAGAATTACGTATACAGTTTTACGATGTATTTTAGCTTAAATACATATTTTGTTATCAGCATACTTCATTTTGTACATCCATATAACTGTTAAGGCTATAAAAGATTTAAAAAAAAACATGGAATAAAATTACAAAATAAGGCCATGCCTGTCATACTGACATGTATTCTTCTCTATCTACCTGATATAGACTTTTCATGCTTGATAATGTTACATAACAGTATATCACACACGCTGTATGATTAAGAGCTCTATAAAATAAGACATTTTTCATTTCATTTCACAGCAATAAAATATTTAAATTTTTTCTATGAAACAATAATTGTACATGCACTAGTGAGTTTGGTTTTCAAATTACTTTTTACATTCATTAATTAAGATATTCCTCATTTTTCTACTTGGTTCAGAGGCAGAAGTGCTCAGACCCATATTGATATTATTTTTAGACATGTATGTTTATTTAAGACTCTTAACACAGTTATTGAATGTATTTGTTATAGTTATCGCTCCATTTATGATTCTTAAATAGGATAGTATAAAATATCTTACGACGTATTTGGTGAGCATTTTTTTAAAATTTTCGTGGAATTCAGGATCTATAATCGTCTCTATATGAAATTTAATATCACTACGTGCATACAATCTAATAGCAGCCTACGCCTAAAATGTCCATAAGAAGACGGTATTAATAAAAAAATCAAAAATACATTTACTTGTGCTGATAAGTTTATGTACTCAATGTATATTCATAGAACATTGACAATTTTTTATATTAAAATAGTTAGGCCTTAGATGCACAGAAAATATAATATTTGCAATTCAAGTGTACAACTATAAAAGCATACGGTTATTTAAATTTAAATACAGCATTTACTAAATAATTCCTTTGCCTGACTACTAATTAACAGGTTACTATATAAAACTCTCTTTTGATACATTTTATTATTTAATGTGAAATAATGAAATAATTTAATAATTTAAAACATTATGTTGCAAACACATAATGAAATTCGGAATTAACTATTTGTTCATTTATTCTTTGTGTTTGTGCTGTATTCTGTTCTGAGTTTTTATTTTTAAACTATCGTGACTCCAAAATAATATATATATATATATATATATATATATATATATATATATATATATATATATATATATGACTATTGATTGTACAAGAATTAATTTTCTACTACAACCACGTGCGTTATCAAGTTGTTATGGTATGCAACTCATGGTGATTTTTAAATGTAGTACAATAAAAATTAATGTCTATATCGCTAGGCAATGAAATTATATTGCTTGCAATTTACCATAAAAATACTTATTGTGAAATTATGTAAAAACAGAAACAGGTTCATACTTGCTGTTGTACATCAATTTCGTTTATAAGGCTAAAGCAAAATTATGATACAATCCTGCTACGTGCATTCACCTTAATTTCTTTTACTCATTATTTCTCATTCATACTATTTATCAAGAAATATTTATAATGTTAGAACAAAGAACCATTAGTTTGTAGTTTACATGCGACCCGCTGCAATACGAGATGACTATCCTCTGTCCTGTGGTTGGTTGTGTACAATCTGACCAAGTCCACTTTGATATCGTCATACTGAAGCTTCTTGATTGTGTTTGTTTGGCTGTTGTGTGGGAGTTCTACATTTCATAGGAAAAGAGAGAACCTCAACCTCCAAATTGACTAACACTAAATCTAAATCAATTGTTTATAACTCGTATACTCTGTCCCATGTACGAATTTGGAAACCATGAAGCCATCATTAGGAATGGTCATTATTATACAGATATAGCAAAAAAATCCAGTTTAATTCGTGCTTAGAAATTAAATTTAAGTATTCCCCAAAATCCTGTATATTCCTGAATTAAATTCCATATAAATAAATATAAAAATATTACTCTTTATCAAAGTAATTAATTATAAATACTTATTCATTGATTTTGAGAAATCTGAAAAGTTAAAGATTTCTATTCCTTTTTTACCAAGTTTTAGTATAAACTCAAACTCATAATGTACTAATATAATGATATATATATATATATATATATGTGTGTGTGTGTGTGTGTGTGTGTGTGTGTGTGTGTGTGTGTGTGTGTGTGTGTGTGTGTGTGTGTGTGTGTGTGTGTGTGTGTGTGTGTGTGTGTGTGTGTGTGTGTGTGTGTGTGTGTGTGTGTGTGTGTGTGTGTGTGTGTGTCATGACCCATTGGGGTATAGCCATGAAAAGTATGGTAGAAGATTTTGGTCTTAAATATAATGTCTGTTGATTAGTGAGTGATATATGGAAAAACTAATTAAAATGTAAAATTAAAACTACGCAAAAACACTCTGCTTCAATTTTTTTTTATCATTGCTCATGTTAAATGGCATTATTTTGTTTTCTACTCATAACATGGCTACGGTGAGAAGGGTTAAATTCATTGTTAATATTGACTTTAGCTCCAGTTCACCTTTCTCTTAGATCAGTGTCTGGATAATGAAAGTGTCACAGACTTTACTCCTGAATTTGGAGTCATTATTGTCTGAAGAATCCAAAAATTAGGGGACAAACAAATTCAAAGTAAAATATTTACCTCATTTCTAAATCAAAAACACTAAGACTATAAATAGTAGTATAATCTATGTAAACAGGTATTTTCATCATGTTCATTTGTCAGCAGTGAAATGTTTTAGACACGATCTCAAAGCAAGGTGGAGCAGTGAACTTTTCTATACGTGACGTAGTTATAGTGGGATGGGTTGATTCAGTTTATTTATTACTCTTCGGTCTCTGATATCGAACCAATTTATAGGTCATTGTGAGTTCTTCGTCCGCGAACTTTCTAGATTCAAGGATTCAAATCTTTGAAAATGACAGATTCCAGACGCTACACTAAGCGGGATGTGAAAAGGAGCTAAAATTAACATTCATTATAGGGTTTAATTTTCTTTATTATTCGAAAGAAATGGGAACAACTCTAGGTAATTTGAAATTTTCAAACTAAGACAATTAATGTACAACAACTTCTAGCTATAATATATTTAATTAAACTAATGTATTAAAACTTTTAAGTTAAAATACATACTCGTGTGTATATTTAAACTGGTGTTAAAGAATTGTTTAGCTATAATACTTGTAGTAACACATTCACTGCGGCAATATACTAAGGTCTTAAAAGTTCTATTACCGAATAGCACGCACACTATGCAGTCACCCGCAGTCAGATTGTTAATAGACAAACGAAATAATATTAATGCCGTAAGGTTAGTAAAAATTAATATAATATTTTACTTCTTTCAATGCAGGTCTATCATTGCTTTAAATTAAAAAAATTAAATTATTTAGATATTAAGTTCGTTTGTTCTACTGAAAGCACCTTAGTGATTTTCTGTTGTGATTAATATACTTATTTATGTCGTTAAATATTGGCTATAAACATAGATACTCGTATTACGAGCCAATAAATATATCAATACAGTAGAATATGCATTACTCAAACACACATGAACAAATTACTATGTACGATATAGTGTATATAGTAATTTGAATATGCATACAATTACATATATGTACATTTATGTATGTTAAACTAATAAATTTGAATATAGTTCATTCATTACTCGGCGTCGAAATGATTTGGTGACGCCATACTAAAATCTGGAATTAATCCTCCACCAATATGAAAACAGCTGTTTTATGTCACACTACGCCGTAATAACAATACTGTCGAAACAGTATCCCATTTTAGTGTCTCGTAAATGGTTGGTTTAAAATAGATCATTAAAGTTAACAAGTTAACTTTTATTTATATAATGTAGTACATATCATAATGTACAACATGAGATTAAAACCTAACAGAACACAACTGAAACTCAAAACAAGTCATCAATATCTGCAGTAATATCACTGTTCATTCTATCATAAGTGATCCTTCTAAACTTTTAGATTACAAAAGTTTTCAACACGTCTATTAAGTTGGTCCTCAGTTCTGACCTTCAAATATTGTTTCTACATTCCTGAGATAATCGAGGCTAATTGCATCGGAGAAATCTTTTCGTTTACATGATAGCTGTGTATCTATAATGACAATTTGAAATAGGAATCTCGTGTGACATTTTACGAACTCTTATAATTATTTAAAATAATGCAATTGAGGTTACTATTTAATGCACACGCTATTTGTAAGTACCGTTTATATTAATCCTAAGATTTTATACATAAGTTAACACAAATCATAAAAAAATCAAAGCTCTGTTTATATGTTACTGTTCTCCATTCAAGTGAGAAAAGTTTTTAATTGGGTTGAGAAAAGTCAATTAGTTACACAATACATAATCCAATCGTACAGCGTATCTTGTGGAGAGAAATAACGTTAGGCAGAGATGTTCCACAAATTCAGCCTAAATTGCTTCACAAAGAGCTAATTAACAAAACAACGCAAGCGCTGAATGTTTTGCTTTGTGTACTTCAAGGGAAATATAACATACACATAATCAGTTTCTATGTCCGTTATAAATATGCAGGTTATTTTTCACGTTTAAAATATACTATATATATTAATAAAATATCGTGGTTTTTATTAGTAACTAAAACAATTTATTACTAAATGATCGTTTCTAAAATCAAATGACTCCATTGTAGAAATCACTGCCATTATTCTTGGTCTAGCCCCGCCTAACTCACATGTGAAGCAAAATGGTTGGCTCACTTTTTTCTTGCTTCGATTATTTTATAAATTCATCCAAAGATACTGTCTTCTTTTGCTGCTACAATGCGAAGTGGTTGGCTCTAATTTTCAATAACTTTGGTTTAATGGTTGACAATATTCGTTGCTGCTAACCCATCGCTTGATATAAAATTTCCCATTCTGATTTGAATAGATTGTCAAATTATTTTAATTGGGTAACCCGGTTTATATAAATCATGACTGAAGTGTAACTGTACACTACAACCATTTGTGACCACGATCACATTTTGTATTTCCACATTGGTCGTGAAATCAGGTTGAGCCCAATGGTTTCATCACAGGCCTGATATATTCTCTAATAATAAATAAATGTATTACAAGACAAATACTGAGCATTATACATTTTCTAACTTTTGACATAAACAAATTTCTAAAAAATTACAGAAAAAATGTTAGTTGCTTATAAAATTATGTTTCATCGTGTAGCAAATGGTAGCTGTGTCTTTAGCAGGAATATTACGACTAGAGACTTGTAACTATTCCACTAAGTTGAGTGATTACTTATGGCAGTTAGGTACTGTAAATTTTTTCGATGTACTGCTTGTAAATACTGTAATTTCACTGGCTTTCTTGGAAGCATAACATATAGATTTAACTCTAAATGAAAACTATAAAATATCATTACTTCAATGGTATTTAATTAAGGTGGATTATACTTTGGCAATATAGCCCTCCTTCAAAAGCCGTTCTATCATTAGGCATTCCAAATGAGTATTCTGTAGACAATAAAATATAAAGGATTTTTCATTAAACTGGTTTAGTTTGAATGTCCAAAAAAGCACAATTCTTTAGTTAAAGTAATGTTATTCTTACGTATTTTAAGAAATTGTCACTGTTACAATTCTACGACTATCGGATTTTAAGAAAATAAAGTATTGCTACTTAAAAAAATAATAAATAAACATGCATTTAAATAGTTATGTTTTTGTGTTATAATTTAAACATCACACAGGAAAAAATCATCCAATTTTATAAAAATATAGTATTTATTTTAAATATAATTGACTTTAGTGAACGGACAATTTGGACCGATTTATTAAAACCTACTGACATTTACACTTCATTATAACATTAAAAATATGTGCTGGGAAGCGCCTATTTATGTTCTATTCTAGTTAAAAATTTGAAATATGATACTTATTTGATTAGCTTACATGACTCCGTTTCCATATATTTAAATTAATTATGTGTGTAACTTAGATTACATGCTTAACTAAAAATCTACTTTCTATTTATATCTATACAATAAATATATTTAAATTCAATAAATTAAATCACGTTTACTAAAACATCGTTTATACATAGAACAATTAGAGGTTTAAGGGTTAATTCTGTATTACACAAATTTAATTGATTATCCTACGTTAATTTGTTTTGAAACACTGGATATAAAGCACTCTGTATATTTTCGCAGTATTTTTATTTGTTCTATAGCTCATAATCAGGTACCATACAGATATTTTCTATACTTCTGCAATGCTGATGATTGCAATAGAATAAAGTCTATGAAATCGACCTAATTTCTATCAACCTCTATAAAAACGAATGTGTATTGTTGTGAGCAGGAAACAAACAAGTTTACCTAGTAATGAAGAGGGGTGTAGTCACTAATATTTAATTCATTATGTTGTTTTCACACGCTTTGGGAACAGGTAACCTCTATATTTTGTTTTGTTTAACTATAATTTTTATACTTTTTAAACAATCAATCACAATGTCACAATATGATCACCGCCCCCTTCAACCCACATGCAAATTTGAATATTTATTTTTGTTATTTTCAATTTAAAACATCAGTTTATTTCAGATAGGTCTCTACAATGTGAAGAAAATATTTTAAATACTTTATTATCTTCGCTACGCTTCAACAAAGTGAAACCATGAAAATAATTTTATGATAACGACATCTAAGATTTAAATAGAAAATAATAGCTGATAATATTGTTTATTCAGAATTTGCCATATTTCTTGATTTTAAGGCATATCAATACAGGATTAATATATCTTTCCAAGTTAAAAATCAAATATTGGGTTAAATGAATTAATTTTATAGCCAGCATGGCAATATTAAGACCGGCTTTGTCAACAGCAAGATCTGAGATAAAAGTTATTTAATCTGGTAAACTCCAACACAAATTTTTTTTAATATTATAATAAAACATACAATTATTATTTAAGAAAACATAGAATGAACACATATTTACTCTATAAATATTAATAAATGTAAATAATACATAAAATTTCCAATTTATTTATTTTTCGGGGCCTTTCGAAACGGGTTTCCTCATCAGGCGACTCCTCATATTTACTCTGTTATAGTTTCTTCTTCCTACCTGTTTATATAAAGTTACAAAGCAATGTTTAAAGTGCTATATTTTCATCATAAAAAGCTTTTAGTGTGAGAGCAGTTGTTAAAGCTGTTACATTTTAGAGGAAATGTTAAAGCCAATATTCTGAGCTTCTATGTAATAAATTAATAATTCCTTAGTGGATTATTGTTATTGTAATAAATAGATATTTTAATGGCTTATATTTCATTGTTTAAGAAATTACATTTCAATTATATAGATTTCAAGTATACATAATTTGTGACAATATTTGTAATGTTTTGTTAAATAGTAAATACTTTTTATAGTTTTTTAATACAAGATATTTTTATCAAAAATTTTTTAGAAAAGTAAAATAAATTTATGTTGTAGTTCATAGCATTTTATTTGTTAAGCAAGCATCCACTAACATGGCAAAGTACCAAGCTACATCTAAAACGCTCTGATTTCTGATTTTCCAATACAAGTACAATCTTTAGCTAAATTTAATGATTTCTGACTGTCCAATACAATCTTTAGATCAACGTAACACATTATTCGTCGTTCTATGTATTGATCCACTTACGAAATCTGTATTAAAAACTTTATTGATAATAATAATCACTTATAACTCATTAAAGTGTTTCCATAAACGCTAGTAAACCTTTTCTCTAAATAGCTACTAGGAATATTTTTACTATTGAAATTTTTACATTCAGTTTTCGATTACCGGAATCTCGATGCTGATTCTGACCAAGGGAGCTTTAGATCTATGTAAGCTTTCTAATTCTTTAAAACGTGACGAAAACTTAGTTTATACTCTAAAACTACCGCTACTGGGGGAGGGTACAACCCCTAACATGATTTGAAAATTTGTATTTGTTGTAATCTCTAGAAGTCTATAGTTTCTAGATGGTTACATTGGAGTTCTGGGACACTGGAAGCATCTTTCACCTAAAATAGATTTTCTACCATTTAAAAACTCCCCAGATCTTTGCTGTCAAACTCCCAGTTGTCGAGAGATTTTAACCTATGCGTCACCAGTTGTGCGAGTTAGGATTAATGAAAGGTTATCTCTTTTAGAAGGTCCGAATATTTAAAACAAATTCCAAATAAAGCTGTCCCGTATTTTATTGTTATTAGTAATAAATCTTTTGAATATTAAATAAATTTATACATTATTATAAAGCAAAAGAAATAAAACAATAATTAAGTTCAAACGTCTATATTCCATATATGCTATTATATAAATGTGTGTGTGTGTGTGTGTGTGTGTGTGTTTGTGTTTGTGTGTGTAATAGAGTTTGCACTTGGAATAAACAATAAACTATTTTCATCTTCTTCATAAAACAAATAACAATATGCATAAAACGAAACTATAGGAACATTAAAAAAAGCAGGTGTAAAATAATATAGGCATGACAGAATCTCCTATTCATTTTCTGAAATTTACAAAATACATACCTGAGTAGTGGGATGAAGTATACCAGATTTTTTTTTAAATTGTATGAAAAATTTTATCTTATCTACCAAATTAAAATAGATATTGTGCTTGCTGAGAGGGCAGTAATACACATAACAGTTTTTAGCATTACATTACAATTACCTTTAATGTAAGTGACTTACAGTACACTTTAAATAGGAATCGTCACAATACCAGTTATAAATTTTAGTTCAGTTTTATATCCAATCATATTTATTTCGTATGGATTTATATAGAAATGATTTTTATGAGAACTGCATATTATTTTGTATCTAATTCTGCCTATTTGAGCGAGTTCCGTACAACGCAGGAAGAGATTGTTTAGCAGTTTGCGAAAACTAGTTAAACAATAATAAAAGTATAATAGTTCAAAAATTAATAAATTACTCCCTTATAGGTCAGAGGTACTACTCTGTGAGTATCTAAATTACCGATAAGCCAAAAAACCGATCAAATTAAAAAAATATATAAAATATGATTTAAATTACAGGATTTTATGCAGGCTTTGGTAATATATTTAGCCAAACATGGAACAGCTTATATAATAGCATGTTAAAACTTTATTTACAAAACATATTTAAAAAAAATTCTTTTGTTGTTTAAATCAACTGTTTTTCATATGTTTTGTTTTAATTTACTGTTTGGTTACGATATAGAAGCCATAAAAGCTAAGGGAACTAAAAAAATACTGATCATCAGTGTATATAGATGAAGTAACACCGCCTTTTCACTTTTTAAATGAGTTTACTATTAAATTATCTTTGAGACTAACAGATTTTCCCCATATACCAAACACATTGTAATGATTGGCTTGAACAAGTGATAACGCATATTGTAATATATTGGTGTCTGAAATATATTTTATTTATTTAACTTCCAACGGCCAAAAGACCAATTTACAACGTGTTACATTTTAACAAAGTTTCTCAAGATGACTAATACTTATACACACAAAGGGCCAAGCCAAACATGCAACGGGACTTAAAACTAATTGGTGCTTAACCTAGGGAACAAACCAAACATGCAACTAGACTGGAAAAATACAGCTAACATTATGCAGCAGTAACAATAAATAAAACTATATAATTTACAATAAATATAACTAAACTAGAAAAGGTAAATAAAATCTACATAATTTTTATAAATATTAACAGTATTAAAGTAACAAAATAGAATCTATAGAATTCGTAATAAATTTTAACAATGATAACAAATAAACAACAATAATAAATAACAATAATTTATAATAAATATTGAGGATCAAGATAAGTAAATAGAATTAGAAAAACTAATGAACATGCACCATATGTTATACTAATAAATACAGATTTTATTGCAGAATACAGACTCAATGCAGTGCTTTCCAGTCCAACAACTTCTTTTTAAAGGCCATCTCACTTGTACAAAACAGATCAATGTCGTCCGGCATGTGTTGGCCAGCAGTTTTAGGCGAGGAAAAGTGCTGTGGAACAAGCACTGGGTTGAATACTGACGTCTAGCGACTCTTCGGGTGTGGCCCAGGTGTTAAGAAGTGCGGAAGTCCAGCTTGACAAGTAGATAAGGGGCATCAATGTTCGAGTTAATCAGCTTCCTCAGGAACATTAGGTCATTGATTATTCGTCTTGTGGCATCAAGTTCAACTGAAGTTGCAGATCATGAATTGGAGCAGTGCGGTAGTCGAAGCCTAGCAGCTCACCAACAAAACGGATGAAACGGGTTTGAATTTTCTCAAGTCCATGAATCTGTCCAATCAAGTAAGGTCTCCAAACAGGTGAAGAGTATTCCAGTAAAGGTCTCACCAGATGCATGTAAAGGATCCGCAGAGCATGAATTGAGAACATGTTGCGGCTGTTCCGTATAACGAAGTATAGGGCAGAATTAGCTCTGTTACAAATATAGTTAATATGTTCTTGAGGGTTTAAATTAGGAGAAAGCATGATTCCAAGGTCTTTTATCATCAGAGAACGCGAGAGGGGTTGATCTTCAAGTGTGTAAGGGAAGATGATAGGTGTGCTAGACCTGGAGAAAGATAACATAGAGCATTTGGAAATATTTAATGACATATCATTATCATAACACCACTTCATCAACAGATCAATACTGTAAAACTTTGGCAATCGTTGAGGGTTTATATTGTTCTGAAGAATTAAGCATCATCGACGAAGAGTAAAACTTTTGATCCTTGGGTGTACTGGACCAAGACATTGATAAATATTGAGAAGAGAACCGGGCCCAACAGCGATCCCTGAGGCACACCTAATATAGCAGATGAAGGCTTCGACAATCAGCCAGCAACCCGAACCCGAAGAGAACACAGGGTAGGTGGGGGGAGGTTTATGTTATATTCACAGATGTAATATTTTCTTGTTATTCCAAGAATGCCTTGAATTTTGCTTTGGAATATATAAAGTAATTTTACGTATACAATGAGTACATATTAATGTCTGCAAATTAAATTACGACCTTTCCGTATCTATATCGTACTGTTCCAGAGATTTCTTATTTGTTTTATAATCAGGTTAAACTTTTGGCACGAATGGAGACTTATTGAATACTTACATCTTAGAGATGCATTGCATCAATTAATTAATGTTTCGAAAATATGTTTTTACCTATAAAATTTTTTCTATTATATTAATTTGAGTAGTTAGTATTATATTAGTTATAATGTTTTTAAATATGTTTATTGTTAGGCAAATAAAGAAAAAGTTATTAACTTTACTTATATCTCGTAAGAAATAGTTGCAAAACTCCATTTTTATATTATCCTTAATAAAGAGTACATTAGTGGATCATTCGTTTTTGAAAATATTAGACCAGCATTTAGGGATTCATTCATATTGTAATCGTATCTAGCTCGGCAAGGAAAGGTAAGATAGGATAGATCGAATAGATGTGGGTTTGTTCGCATAACCACAATTTACAATAACGGATACATATTTCAGACAGTAATTTAACCACAGGATAGAGAGAACAGAGACGCTTTCGGGTACATTGCATTCCCAGATAGGGTTCACCATGATACTCTGTTTGTAAACCGCAATGTCCAATGATCAACGTTCTATTTCGTATTCATAGAGTGATCAATGTACACCATTCTACTAACGTTATGCAGCGTGGAACACAAAGCAATTATTTGTAATCACATTTACAATAACGGATACATATTTCAGACAGTAATTTAACCACAGGATAGAGAGAACAGAGACGCTTTCGGGTACATTGCATTCCCAGATAGGGTTCACCATGATACTCTGTTTGTAAACCGCAATGTCCAATGATCAACGTTCTACTTCGTATTCATAGAGTGATCAATGTACACCATTCTACTAACGTTATGCAGCGTGGAACACAAAGCAATTATTTGTAATCACATTTACAATAACGGATACATATTTCAGACAGTAATTTAACCACAGGATAGAGAGAACAGAGACGCTTTCGGGTACATTGCATTCCCAGATAGGGTTCACCATGATACTCTGTTTGTAAACCGCAATGTCCAATGATCAACGTTCTATTTCGTATTCATAGAGTGATCAATGTACACCATTCTACTAACGTTATGCAGCGTGGAACACAAAGCAATTATTTGTAACCACAATTTACAATAACGGATACATATTTTAGACAGTATTATAACCACAGGATAGAGAGAACAGAGACGCTTTCGGGTACATTGCATTCCCAGATAGGGTTCACCATGATACTCTGTTTGTAAACCGCAATGTCCAATGATCAACGTTCTACTTCGTATTCATAGAGTGATCAATGTACACCATTCTACTAACGTTATGCAGCGTGGAACACAAAGCAATTATTTGTAACCACAATTTACAATAACGGATACATATTTCAGACAGTAATTTAACCACAGGATAGAGAGAACAGAGACGCTTTCGGGTACATTGCATTCCCAGATAAGGTTCACCATGATACTCTGTTTGTAAACCGCAATGTCCAATGATCAACGTTCTATTTCGTATTCATAGAGTGATCAATGTACACCATTCTACTAACGTTATGCAGCGTGGAACACAAAGCAATCATTTGTAATCACATTTTGACGTTATAACGCAAATACTTAAAGTACGTATATCAGATCGATAATAATTAGCCTATTCATTATGTAATTTATTTCGTCAACTCGCATCTAAAACCGTGTACATTTGTATTCTTTTAATACCTTATATAACATAATTTTAAACTTGTCAAGGCTGACTGAATTTCATATAATACAAAACATAACAGTTGACAAAAATTATGAAAACCATATATCTATACCTATATAAGTAAGATTTCTTATTCTTTTAACACTCAATTTACTAGGTGAAGAAACAAGAAGAGCCGCGTTGTTATAATTTTTCTCTCATTATAATGATCTCCTTTTCATAAACAAATAAAATTTCACGTTTATTTTTATTGTTTTAACTAATAATAATAATAATAATAATAATAATAATAATTCTTTATTGCAGTAAAACAATTAACAAAATTGCATTGCAAGCGTCATTTCAACATTTGGATTTAAAAATCTATAAACTAAAACCTATCTTAACATAGGCACAGTTAATTCCACATACTAATGTGTGAACCTAACAATGTATTGTATTTTGCACGTTTTGCATGTTTTGGATATCAGAAAAGGATAAATAGAATAATAATAATAAAATATTAATTTTCATCCCAGCGGCCCATCGTAAACTCATCAACGGAGTAAAATGCCTTTGACAACAAAAAGTGTCTTAATCGAGATTTGAATTGTTTGGGTTCATTAATTCGTTTGAGATCTCCAGGGAGCTTATTGATTAACCTGACACCCATTTGAGATGGTAAGTGTTCGAACATAGCCGTTCTATGCTGTTCTGTCCTGAAATTGTTCCTGCCTCTGGTCTCGTACTGATGGACGTCCCTGCCCTGAACCAGTTCACATTTGAATCGGCAGTACAGGGTAACGTCGAGAATATAGAGGCTGGGTAAGGTTAGAAATCCAAGCTCCCTGAAGGCAATTTTACACGACTCTCTGGGTTTTAATTTCGAAATTATTCGAACAGCTTTCTTTTGTGTTCTAAATACTCTGTCAAATTTGTATTTAGAACAGCTGCCCCATAGTCTCAAACCGTAGGTCAAATGTGGATGTACTATGCCAAAGTAGGCAGTTTTCAGTACATCAAACGAGCAGAATTTTTCTAGATTGCGTAAGACATAAGTGCCTGAGGCAACCTTTGAGCAAACTCTGTCAATGTGATCGCTCCAGGTCAGTCCCCTGTCCAGGTACATCCCCAGAAACTTGGTGGATTCGGCTTCATCTAAGATAGCTTCATCCGCCATCACAATTGGTCTGTATTCGTCTTCTTGTTGACGGAGACAAAATTTTATTACGTTAGTTTTGGCATAGTTAGTTTTTAGATTTATCTTTGAAAAGTGCTCGATGCATGCGTTTAGTTCAATAAAGGCTTTGATCTCAAGATCTTGTTTCGTACTTGATCTGATGCAGAGAGTCGTAGGTAAATAACTAAATAAACCAAAACATGTCAAAATTTATAATTGATTAAAACCTTAGTCTTTTAATTTATTTATTTTATGTAGTTTATGTATATATATATATATATATATATATATATATATATATATATATATATATATATATATATTTGTGTGTGTGTTATTTAGTTTTAAAATTAATCAGGTAAGAACTCAGAGAACAGATTGTAATGCTCAGTGAGTTGGGTAACCCGAAGTTTTCAAAATTGTGATGCTCTAAACTAGAAAAACTATCTTATTCTAGTCGCTGCTGGTAAGCCAAACTGTCTTATTAATTATGCCAATTGTATTATATGAGAAGCAATGAGTTATTTTGTCTAAGTAGATTAAACTTAATAGAAATATTACATGAAGTATACTTGTTATACCTCCAACATAAATTGGAAAACGCTTTGAAACTGTGGTAGAAATCATTGACAGGTAAAGATTTATTGATATGATAGTGTACTAAGAAATCAAACCCCATCACTACTATTAAATGAAAATGTTTTAGGTTAGAAAGAAACTTAATGTAGTGTACCGCGAGTACATACCGCCTCAAGCCACATGGCATATATTAGACCGCATGAATATGCAACTGTATCTCGGACTTAACCACTCATAACGGTTGCAAATTCCCACAATTACCATGTATGGCTGGCTTTGTTCTATTGTGCGCTGTTCGGAGTCAAGAATCGTGAAACTTACACGATAATTTAAAATTTAAAATACAATAATATAAACCCAAATCCTCAAAATTATTAATACTTTTGTAGTTGTTGAATAACAAATAGAACAATATAAATACCT
This sequence comes from Homalodisca vitripennis, assembly GCF_021130785.1. Classification (NCBI taxonomy): domain Eukaryota; kingdom Metazoa; phylum Arthropoda; class Insecta; order Hemiptera; family Cicadellidae; genus Homalodisca; species Homalodisca vitripennis. The sequence continues at coordinate 48,950,296 of NC_060209.1, read as the reverse complement.
TTCCAAATTAGCTAAAACATTCTTTTGGTAGTTAATATGAGAGACACTATTTCAGATCAATTCTGTTTATTAATTGATATTGTAGTGAATTCCCTACTATACTTTAATATTAATATACATGTGGAAAATAGGCTTATACGACAACTCTTCTTATTATGGCAAGTTGTATCTTATTATTGAACTAATATTAGTAACTTTTACTCTATGTTTCTTGTAATTCCTGGCCTTATAGTTAAAATCTATTTACAAGTAAAAATCAAATATTAAAAGTAGTTAAAATAATTTCAAAGTCATAATTTTTTGCATACCCTCACCATTGTAAGCATTGACTTAAAAAACATTACTCTAAAGTATGAATAATTATGTAATGAACATACTGTGTGAGAATTAATTTGAATTTTTTCCAGTATTATGATTTTAAAGTAAGTGTTCTATCCACTTTGTATGAATAAAACCCTGAATATCATGAGCAATGAGAGATTAGATTTGTTTACAATGGTCTCCACATTGGACCAGATATTACCAGAGGGACTTGGCGTTCAATAAACAAATCGCTCTGTGACTACGATTTGAGAAAACAAGCAAGCGCGATAAGGGCGTGATTATAGTATATGGAATCACAAACAATGCTCGAAACACTAAATGCAATCTTTATTACAGAAAATCGTAGACAGTATATTGTATCCATTTTCTCACTGATGAGGTATATAAATACTGATATACTTCCTAGACTGGACAGAGGAAATATTATAATAAGGCGAAAGTGGATTGAGAAGCAAGAGCATGTAATTTACTGTATCTTGTATTATCTTTGTATTATGCCAACTTTACTAATATAAATAATGAAATGTGGTGGTATTATTGATGTGATTATAGTTTTTAAAGTTTTAATAATAACATTATCTACATTCAAAAACTATTTAATAAACTGTACTGATTTCAATCAAATTAAAAACTTCATGAAAAATTATAAAAATTATTGTTTTTCGAGACAAAATACCAACTTCAATTTTAAGAACTTCAATTCTAATATAATTAATTACAACTAGAAGTGCAAAACCTGAAATAGAAATTACTCACAATTTTGCTTAGTCTTTGGTCCTCTTAGTCATGTACACTGAATATAAGTACATGATGCATGATATACGACTAATTCGATATAAAAAATATCATAGAATCCTACGGTATTACCCCAAAGTACTTTCTCAAAGAACGCTATGAACTTTGAATTTTTATATTCTCAAAATTGGCTTAAAATAGTAACGTGTTACTGAACTCGTTATCGTGATGCACTCAACTGTGCACCAGATGAGACAATGAGATTACCTCTTTACCTATATTCTACTAAGTTTTGTAATCTGGGAGTCTCTAATGTCGAAACGATGAGGGAGGTTTTCGTTTTAAACTTCTTCGTTCTTTGTTGCCGACTGTTTTTGGACTCCGCCAGACGAACATGACTTCAGATTTCAGGATTCAAGTCAGCAACAGCATCAGATTTTAGATTCTGAAACGCAAGAGGAAGGTGAACTTGAGCTAAACTCTACATTCCAATGATATCTATTTAATAACTCACTGGCGCAATATTAAATCTATTATATCTATGGTCTAATATTCAAATTCGTATTTTAGTAACATCTACAGATGTTATTCATTCATGAACAATCCTGTTTTTATTATTCCGAGAAACGTTTCTGATCTTTCTCGTCAAATTAACCTCTCGTTGACTTCATAGAGTGTTCTTGACAAAGAAGTCTTAAAATTGATCCAACCATTCTTGGAGATATGCGCTTCATTTTTAGCGATTCACTTTTATTCATAAAATATGATATTTATAATTCAATTTAATATATTACCAACATTATTACTCCACTAACAACTGTCATAAATTTAATATACATATGACAAAATTTGATTATTCAGTAGTTCATATACAGTAGATTACGTTAGGCTGGCGCTTCTATGAATAATTATTTCGATGCAAATATGATTTAACTATTTATGTTTCGGTCTGCCTAATTTTCAAATAGTTCCAACATAAATTGATTGTTATAATATTCGTATAACACGAAGAAAGAAAGGAAAAATAACATTTCTTAAAAATAAAAGTAATATATCTGGTTTTTCTTGTTTTACAGTCAAAACTAAGATAATCCTCTTGAAAATATTCTTTTCAAATTTTAACAAAGAATAAAACCAAAGATCTTGAAAACCAGATGGAATATAACAAAGCCTTTCTCGTGCTCAGTTTGACCTTACGACAAAATAAACATCATAACATTTAAAATATACTCATTATACTGTAACAAACTATAAAAAATTATAACATCATACTACTATCGTAAATTTTACCTTCCTTTAAGAAAAATACATGGTCTTAAAAGCAGAGCTTATAATGAGCTCCCATCCTTGAATTTAAAATGATTATTTTAGATTTGTTTTATTATTTTACTTTCTAGATAGACTGCCTATTCTTAAATTCTAATTATAATTGTTTATATTAACATTTAGAAAAACTAAATATAATGAAAAATTTGTGCTACAGCGATAAAATAAAAGAAAAAACGCAGGCTGCACACATAAATACATACATACATATATATATATATATATATATATATATATATATATATATATATATATATATATACTTTTATACAAACACGCATACATACATCTGCATTTTTATTCTTAAGAGTACTGTACTTTTCCAATACAAAAAGCCCTATTAATACATACAGGTACATATATAATAAAACAAACATATTAAATCTAATAGCATATAGATATAATTATAACATTATGCTATGTATTAATAATATACTAGTAGATTTACTTCTAATTTATTTTTACTCTACTAATTATTACGAAGCAATACACATATTTAATTAGGTCTAAAAAATAAAAAGGCAATATATCATATGGCCATGGCAGAATAAATTACGCCTAAGGCTGTAATGAACCGGTTGTTTTGGATAAAAGAAGAGGTTTTAAAATAATATTTCTATATAAATCATTTATAATTCAACCTAACAATGAAGTCCTCCAATTGTAAATTACGTATTGGCTAATATTTATCCAAATATTGCTTAACCTTTGGTCTATGAGCATTTCGGAGCCTCTAGAACCTCTTAGGACAAGATTCAACTGGTCGGAATGCTATGCTAAAGTCTATATCCAGCAACACTCAGCAATCGCATAGTCTCTAGTTTCAGCATTTATCAAGGAGGCCTTATCCTAAAACTTTAGAAGTACTAGTGCTTTGAACGCTTTTAAAATCTGCGAGTTCATAGAATCTGAGAGTACCTAACCACTCAGTGACTCCCTCACTAACTGCCGATTCTACCAGCCTCTAGGACTACTCTCGGCAGATATCAGCAGATTATATATAGAGCTATTATTTATTCTCTCATTTCTTATAACCTACCAATGCCCTAGAAGGATGAAATGTTATACTAAAGTGCCCCAGATAATATTTGACTACTTTAATTATGATCGTTCCCCTATTGCAATTTAAATATAGTGAAAACCCTAGAAGAAATTTATTTTAGTTTTCGTAACTTTTCAATGCTCTGTAACGATGTAATTTTACAACAACCCTTGCGCTCACGCAATGAATTGCTATTGCGGCACCGGAAATAACAAGCCGGAATTAGAAGGTTATGACAACTTTTTAGTACGATGATGTATATATTTTATTTTATTAAAGCAACAATGCAAACTTTGCTAGTGCACCGAGAACCAAATAGACTGTATAAATATTACAATATCCGAAAGTAAACACTTTTGGTCTAAAGTAAGTGTCTCATAACGAGTTTGGATGATGCAGAGAAATTTGTACATTTTAATGGCACTCGTCAAAACTGTTTCACTCCCCATCTTCAGGGCTCCAAAACATTGCACTTTAAACTTAAAGTCGGATTATCCTCATACGGAAATATCTTGACTTTACTTTTTAAGAGTTTTTTATGAGTTAATTAATTATATGCCGATGACTTACTTATTATTCAATAGGAAATCCTGTGCAAAGATGCGCATAACTGCTAATATATACTTATACACAATTCCGCCAATTACATTGCAATCTCCCTCTGTATATATCCCAATGATGCAGTATTAAATTCTGTAAATTGAACGTGTTTTGATTACTGTACTAAAAATTTACACGTGTATTGAAATTCCATGTTATGTTATACCAAAAACTACTAAATTATCTGGACTCTGCTCTTAAATCCAGTTAATGAAACCTAAAAAGTAAAATGTATTAGTGAATTAATAGTCCGAATTTGTGTGACATGTATGTCCAGTTTTAAATATACCAGCTTGTGTAAGGTAATAGCTGATATTAAAATTAAAAATGCTATTGTTTTTAAATTTTACTGTTCTTTTCTTCTCTACTGAAATTTATAGAAAATGGGGAGAACCTTAGAATTACAGAACGACGATAAGCGTTTACGCTTGTATAAAACGATTCACAACAGGAACGCGAGCGCGATTAAATCATAAGTGATACATAACAATGCACTCACAAGAAACTTTATTTATATAAAAATATGAATTAAATTATTATTATTACTTTAAGTTTAATAGACAAGTTGTGTTTCGCATTGTAACAGATATCATTATACTGAAATACAGGTCTTGTTTAAAATAAAGTGTTCTAATTGTGAGGATTTACTTTTTAAAGTAAACCAAACTGTATAAGTAAGATTAATACCCCACATTCTTTTTGTTACCAATTAACACTGGTATTTTTCACAAACATCACATTTACCCTGAACATTCCACGGTTCGCTGAGTCTCGTTTGTTAGTGATGTCAAATTATTCATAGTCGGCCACGATTGAGTAAATGCTGATTGGAATGGAACCAATCAATCAAACAATTGACTGCGGCCATCCATCAGACATTATCATGAATCATAAAACTGTTAGCTTAACCAACTTGCACCAATGAAATTAAGCGTTAATTTGTTGTTTAGAATGTCGCACAGATATCCAGGTTGTGAACATAATAAAATTAAAGTATAATGTAGTATAATCTATTTGAATCATTTTTAATCATCACACTAAATAAATACAGGAAATAAAATTAAACTATGCTCATATATCAATATTTTATTACTTATCTGACACATCTACATTATTGAAACCATACATTTTAATCAAACACATAGTAGTCTATCGTAGTTTATTAATCATAGAGTTATTTTATAATTTCTATTTCCATTGATAGTCTTGCTTGTTTTGTTTGCCTCTATGATAGCAGAGTAGAATATAGGACTTTCCGTTTGAATTAACTATTTTGGTTTATACAATTTAATTTTTCTTTGAACGCTATTATATGTGTTTAAAAAAATTTCACTGAGGTCTCCTTCCAATGTTACAACCGCATTACATTCCTAAGGGTGTAGCTGTGAGATACCTAGTTTTACTAGGTTCTACTACACTTAAACATGCATACACTACACACGTATCTAATAACTAATAGTTGATTCATTTTATAAATTGTATGAAACAGTAAATTTAAATCCTGAAACATTAAAAATAAATAGCTATATTTCACTTAATTTATAAAAACTCCTATACTCCATGACTTGAGGCACTTAAATCACTGCTCTTTAAACTGAAATCTAAAATGGGTCAATTGGGACTTTTTTGCAAACCAACGGGTAGCTGCTAATTTTTTCGAGTACATAAATACTTATATGAAAGTATGTATTTAAATTTATTATTGAACTTCAATGGATACAGAATCTGGCACTTGTAATCAACAAATATGTGCACCAAAATTGTTACACAAAAGTAATATCCTTAGGTAAGTTGTTATAAACATGAATTAATTAACATTAATTAATTACTTACATACTGCAGTTCTTTCTGTATATTTCGTATATAATTTATTTTACGTAATAACTAACATAGTGGTATTTTATAAACTAAAATAAAATATGAAAATATTGTTACATTTTCAGAAATACGAAGTTAATGTGGAAAGAGCTAATCCGTTCATAATTGCACAAAAGAACAAGTTATTAACTAAGAAGTATATTTACGTACATCAGTTTTATATTAAATTAGCAGAAATTATATTGTTAAATAGTGTACATAGATAATATAGAGGTTGATACTTTAACATGTTGTTGTAGTGTTCAAACTTAATGTAAACCACACATGAACACGTAGCAAAGGAGCGCTTTAGCGAATAAATACAGAATTCATTTGCGTCAAAGGCCAAAGCGATCCTGAGAGAGACAGGGAGTTGACATGCAAAGGCAATACAAGTGTTAAACTGAGTACTACCTTATGCTTCTCAAACTTGCTCACTCGACCGGATATTTCTGTCAGAGTTTGAAATTTTAGTTAAACTTTATACCTTACATCAATCTAGAAATGTATATTTTTTTATAAAACTGTTCGTTACATTAAGTAACACACATTGATGAATTTAAATGTGTTAGTTGATGCTGTGATAAAATATTGTCACGTAAAAACATTCCAAGACATAAACGTAATGTTTTAACTGTCCATTATATACATTGTATATTTACAAATCTGAAATTTAAGCTTTTAATTTTGTAAAATTAGAAAACAAAACAAAATTTCATCACTTTATAACAAATATACTCTTTGCCTGTACATTTATTTTTTATTGAACACTTCGAATGTTTTTGTACATGATAAGGAATTTTAAAAGACATAGATTTAATGTACAGTTTATTGAATACCTTCAAACAAAAAGATATTATAAAGAGAACTCAGATTTAAATTAAGGCAGATATAGGCTTAGTTTATATATATATATAAAATCCCTGATATAAACAATTTATATTTAACTTGGTCAATGACGTGTTCGTCTTGTCCATAAACTTATGCCACTAACAATCAAGTTTCATATTTCTGCAAACATTTTATGCCAAATACTATATGTTTATGAAAAGTTTATTATATAGTAAAAGTAATCTTATATCATTAGGCTTATTTTACTTTGTACGAATGTTACCTAATGCTTTCATATGCACCTCTTCTTGTCGGGAAAATTGGTTTAGGTGGGGGGGGGGGGGTGGGGGGGGGGGGGGGTGGGGGGGGGGGGGGGTGGGGGGGGGGGGGGGTGGGGGGGGGGGGGGGTGGGGGGGGGGGGGGGTGGGGGGCTCTTAGATATCTGACATTAAACCTACGATGAGTCTGAAGTTTTCTTGTCACTGGTTTTCGCGGGCTTATTTATATCAAATTTCAATCATACCCCCTCAATACATGAGAGTAACTACAAATAATACGCATATCAAAAATATTATAAGTATAAGTATACATTATTTACAGAAAAGCCAACGAAACTCAATTTATGTTAGAAATACAACAGTTGTAATAACTCTAAAGAATCAAACTAAAACCGAAAATGGTAGAACCTTTAATTCTAAAAAAGGGCCTTATAGTTATTTTAAGTGCTGAAGGTTGCGATAAAATGTATTATTGTGAAAAAGATAAAAAATGGATTATTATTATTATTAACTCTAATACCAAATTAACCATAATTCCTAACGCTCACACTATACCTGTAAGTTATCAAAAGCAAGTTGTGGCAGAGAGAAGTGGAAAATTTCAACACTGCTCTAAACTCTTGTAATTTTTTCTCGTAGTAATTTGAAAAAAAATATTGTATCTAACTCCCTTAGTTTATTTGTTCTTGTGTATTCCACTTATTCTTATGAAATTTGATCGTCATTGTCTTATTTTCTTCTTGAATTATGTGTTTAACAAGAATAAGTATTAATATGAGATATCTAATATCAAACTGCGAAAAATGCATTTAAAGCCCAGCGTGCATAGGCTCAAAAAACAAGCCGATTCATGTCTCCGTGTATGCTAAATCTGTCTAAAATAAAAAACAAGCCTTTATAATGAAAATGAAACTATTTTTTAAGAAAATTGTTACTCTACGTCACCGCATCATTACCAAATACGACGCTGCGCTATTTTAGGATGTTTGCTTCCGTGTCCTGTATCATTGCATGTGGGGCAGTATTCGTAGAATTTAATATTTTATATTTTTTTTTATTTTATATTAATTAATTATAAGTGACTGATTAATGTTACAGTTCATAAAACTGACATAAAATAAGTAACTCATAATTTTATACTATTGACAATTGACAGAGGGACCGCAATATTTGCCTATTTTCAATATTTTCCTCAGGAGATTCGCCACTAAATCGTATATCAACTCATATTTTTGGCACATTGCCAAGCACATGATCAACAATCGGGTATTACTAACTTAATGACTACAACAGCTAAACTTGCATGTGTAATTTCGCGAATAATTACGAAACGAAGAAAAAAATAAAACATGTCCTACTATAACATGATATTATATTCCTGATAACATTATATTATATTTTATTTACACAGGGTCATTGTAGTTTTAAAATATTTTGCATAACTACTACTAAAAATCAAAGTAAGTTCCCAAATATATAGTTTGTGCCCGAAAATGTTTTTTATTTAGTATTTTATTGAAATATCAAGTCGATAGTTACAAGATCGGCTGTTGCTAAGTTTACACTAATATCTTATAAAATGGTACTTCTATTATACTCAATCAGGTTTTCTTCATGAGAATAACTTATTTAGTATTATTTCCATTGAATAATATGTCAGCAAGGCTATCATGCCTTATACTTACTACATGGCATGGGTTTGTATTATTATCTAAAAACGTTAAAATAGTTAGTTTCAATATGTCTAGTCTGTTTTACGATTCCATCTCTAGAAATTAAATTTAAAATACTCACTCATGTAAGCTATGTTCATTTCAATGACTATTTATATTATTGCTTAGATTATTACTACTTACTAAATTGACGGTACCTTGCATCTATTTACCATCGAAATGAACTGTGACTTTATAATAATACAAATATGAATGATTAATTTTATTGTTAAAGTTTTCAAATACATTCAACATTAATTTTGAGCAGAAATCTTAAAATTTCATAAAATACTTAATCTTATACAACCTAAACTTTTGATTCAAAAATGTACAAATTATGGTGTGTTAAGAAATTTTCATTGACAAATTTAAATATTTGTCTTAACAAACGTGTTCATACAACGGAAATGGTTGACCTGGTTTTCGGAATACTATACTGATTTTCATATTTATATAAATCAATGAATAATGGTTTTCTGGGCCAACAAGTATAGTAATTTAGGCATGAGATAGGAGCAAATGTAACGCAATTTTATTTAACATTCCACGACAGATACTAACGTTCTTGTAGTCATCGCACTCTATGAATCTATCTGCGACATGCAGTACCATCTACAAACTGGTTAGTGTCACTGTAGACTTAAAATTTAATATTCTACTTTTCTCGTTAAGTGTATAGAACTTTGGTATTTAATTGATCACAAGTTTAAATGTTGATAAATAAATAATATCCTTTAAAAAGCAGAGAAATAATCTATTATTAAGTTTAGCTTAGGCATTTGATCAATCCAAACGTTTAAATAAAAGTTTTATAAAGTTAAATAAAAGGGGAAAAAAGCTATTTATTTCTTCATGTTTTATAATTTAAGGTTTGCAAAGTGGGGAAACTATATACGATTGTAACAGTTTTGATATGTTAAAATATTAATTTTTCTTATTTATTTAAAAGTTTGTAATTCTTAAAATTGACGTTTATTTTATTAAACGATAAAAAACGATGTTATTCAATTATTTGTACATTTTCATGAAACTATTGGCTTTGGTGACGAATTAAATATCTCTGAATGTTTTGCTATTTTTATTTACTGTAATATAAGAAACTACAAATCTACAAAAGAATAGGAATAAGAATAAGAATCTACAAATAAATATATTCTATTCTATTCTAAAAATAAAACTACATAAAACACAAAATATTGCAAAATTCTATGTCATCTGCGGCTGCTTATATTACAAAAATGATTACCTCAGTGATGTTAAATAAGTAATTCAAACAGAAATAATTTCCTACTTGAACTGCTCATATTACATTGTAAGATTCATACATATATGAAAATTGTTTTATATTACTGTGTAATACATAATACACACCTTTACACGAAAGGTATACCTTCATCTAAAATTTGTTAATTCAATATGTAGGGTAACGATCTTTTCTAAATTCAAATATAACATTGACTCCTTTACTAAGTTTAGACTAAATCAGTTACAAATTGCAGCATGTATTTTGTTCGTAGGTCCGGTTACAGAACATAATCCCATATATAGACTAACTTTAATTTATACCATATTGTAAAAATCTAAGGGTGTTTTTCAAAGATTTTGTTTTTGTGTTCCCTGCTGCCGTAAAACTACTGGACCGATAGTATAGAATTTTACATTGACAAACTTAGATACTCTCATTAACATATAGGCATATTACTCTTTCGTAGGTCTCTCTGGACTTCGACTAATCGATCTTGGGAGTTACCTTTTTGGCTTAGTCCACAGATAGTATATGTTTTTAAAAATTATGACGTGACATAACAGTCATGTATTTAATGAATTTATGTATAATTTAAAATTACATTCCGTTTGAAGTATTTAAAGTATAAAGTAAGCTTAACTGTAATAATACTTCTTATTTTAACCTTCTCTGTGATAACTAATGGGAAGAGAGATTATCCAGATAATACAATATGAAGTTCTATTAAAAACTTACTTTTAATAAAAATTTTAACAAAAACTCACTACGTGATTTCTATCGTTGTTAGTGTTGATCAGATATCAAATTCAAAGTTACTATCTAACTTTTACTAAGTTTTAAATACTGTTATAATAATACTGTTTGTTTTTTTTTACTAAAGAAAGCATTTTATAAAAACCCAAAAATGACACCAGAAATAGCTTAGACCAGAATAAACTATATCTATAAGTAAACGCTTCTTTACCCAAAGTAAGACCAGCAGCTTACTTGTATATTTGTGATCTGGATATCAACTTCCGTTCCAAAATGTGATAGATCCCTATTATTCATTAGATTATGACTTTGTTAACTGAAAGGCGAAGAAATTAGGCTTTAGGATTACTCAAAGCTAGCATAAAATATACAAACTTTTACTGAAATAGTTTCGTTTATATTATAAATAAATTGAGTAATTTCACGGGACATATACAAACTCCTTTACTTTTAGTCTTGAAAAACTCAAAAAACTACTCTTTAAACAAAACCCTGAATATAACGACTTGGATTTATAAAATAAGTCCATCAATGTAGCTTTAAAAACGCTACACTGAATTAATCGGAATATTTTTCAGGTTTTTAGGGATTATCACTTAACTGAAGATTCTTTGTTTGAAGTTTACTGATTTATTGTTTCACTGAACGATGGCAAATGTCCGGAAAAAATCATGTTTCCTTAACTGAAGAATTCTAAAAATGTTCTAAATTGGTAATACGTGTGCAATATCCCAGTATTTTAGCGATAGATTTTCTGTGAAGCCACGGGTGTGCTGCTTGCTTTATGAGTACATAAATTCATATATATATATATATATATATATATATATATATATATATATATAAATGCATGTATATAAATTCAGCTTTGAAAGCGGAAGGATTTGGGAAATGGCACTTATAATCAACGAAGATATGCAACGTAAATCGTAAAGTGTTGACATACAGGTGATAGTTAGTTAGTCACGACTCTTTGCTTCAAAGGAAAAAAACTACACAAGATTTGGAAATCACGTCATTTGTGGAACTGACTTCATGCATTCAGTATTTTACTGACAGGAATTTGAAAACAAACCAATCAAAATCAAATGTCATCAATTTCTGCCTAAGACCAAGGGAATTTGCAAGGCAACCTGCTGTATTTGTGGACGATGTCTTTTTAGAGGAAACTGGATCCACGAAATTCCTGGAGATGTACATTGATCACGGTCTGACCTGGGACGACCACGTTAACAATATATGTGCTAGAATTACTTCTGGCATATTTGCCTTGCGAAGCCTAGCTAAATACTGTTCCCCTGAAGTCTTAATGACGGCATATTTCGGTCTCATATATCCGCACTTTGCGTATGGCTTGAGACTGTGGGGGGGCTGTGCCAAACACAAGATGGAACGCGTTTTTAAGGCTTCAAAAAAAGGCAATTAGAATTATTGCAAAGTTGAATTACAGAGAGTCGTGTAGGGACTCTTTTAGGGAGCTGGGTTTGCTGACATTGCCCTGTCTCTATATGTTTCATGTGATCCTGTACTGTCAATCGAAGTGCACTTTAGTCCGGGGCAGGGGACTTTCATCAGTATGAGACTAGAGCCAGGGACAACTTTAGAGTCCATAGTCATAGACTAGCGGTATCTCAGCATTTACCGCATCAGGTTGGCGTCGGCTTAATCAACAAGCTCCCTGAAAATGTAAAAAATGCAACTAACCAAATCCAATTCAAAACTCGTCTCAAAATGCCTGTTGGTGTCAAAAGCATTTTATTCGCTAGAGGAGTTTATGATAAGTCGCTGGGATATCTAAAAATATCTTAAATTACCAAAATTTAAAATCTGGATCCAAAGATAGTGTGAATTAGTGTGAATGAGTGAAATGTAAGTCTGACTGTGTGTGAGTGTGTAGAATATTTGCTGTTTGAATATATGACGACTGCTATACAATGTTATATACAATATTGTCTAAAAGCAATAAAGAAATGATTTGATTTGAGCCTTGGGAAAATCTCTATAAATGTATCAATGAACTACTGCAATTCTTTCTCGATATGTTAATATAATATTTATTAAGTTATATCAATAATATGGTGATATTTTATGAACTATAGAAAAAAATTAATAACTATAAAATTTTAAGAATATTTGTGATTGTAAGAGTCATTCTCTTCTTAATTTCATAAAAGAGCAACTAAATTACTAATAAGCATATTTATATCAGTATAATATTACATTAGATATTGTTAAATCATTTATAGAAATAATCTAGAGGGCTGATTTAACAGGTTGTAGAAGTGTTTTAATTTAATGTAAACCACACATGAACACGTAGTAAAGGAACACATTTGCGGATAAATACAGAATTCATTTGCGTCAAAGGGCAAAGCGATCCTGAGAGAGACAGGGAGTTGACATGCAAAGGCAATACAAGTGTTAAACTGAGTACTCCTACCTCATGCTACTTAAACTTCATTTGGCTGGATATTTTTCTGTAAGAGTTTGTAATTTTCCTTATAATTTATACCTTAAATCAATCCAAAGATTTTTATATTTTGTAAATTTGCGATATATTAAGTAGTAAGATATACCGGTTAACATTCAAGTGTTAGTGTAAATTATGACACATGATCGTGACATGAAAAACTTTTATACTTATAAACAAATATCCAAACTAAAGCTTGTTTTAAAAAATTATCCATTATGTTTTTTGTATATTTTGAAATGTAGGCATTATAATTTTACAAAATTGAAAAAAAATATCTCTTACCTCTTTCTTAAAAACACATGTATTACATTTAAATTTTATTTAAAATTGTCATTTATAATTTTAGAAATAATAATGAATTTTAAACCATATGTTTCTAGTTACTAATGTACAATTTAGTTAACACCATCAGATCAAAAGTTATTATCAAGATGTGACATAATTTTGTTAACACTTAGTTTTAGAAAAAAACCCCTGCCATAAACACCTAATTTTTATCTAGGTCAAATTCCTGTTCGTCTTATCCCTGACTTGTACCACTAATATTACATTTTCATATTTATTCAAACATTTTACGCAAAAATTAATGTATTTAATTAAAATTAAGTACAGTAAAAGTAGTCTGATATTATACGCTTCTGTTACTTAATATGAATTTTACCCAATGCTTATAGATGCCCCTCTTGTCAGGAAAATTAGTTCGGGGTCAAACGACTGTGTTAGCTTTTATGTTTGTGTTATCAAATAATTATTGGATTGCTTACTAAATTGAACCTTTTAAAGATGATTATAATGAATAAATAAAATGCATGAAAGAGCTGATTTCACATATTTTGTATGCTCTTTGGAGGTGTCGGGTTCATGTCTGTATAGCGTTTTATAACATGCTGTCCAACAGTTATAAAAATCTGATATACTGTCAAAGATCAAAAACTCAGAGAATTCTATCGCTTTTACAATAACATTTTCTGAATTGTTTGATTTTGGTCCAAACGATCTCTGAATGGGATATAATCGGCCATGCCTTCTTAAACGTCTTCTTACTATTACACGGAGGAAGTAAACGTCCAAGGTTAGGAATGTATTGCTCTATCTTTTGAAACTTGCACAATAATTAATTGCACAAAATTAATGAATATATTTATATTCTACAACTCCTAATAGTAAATAATTGTATAATACTGTTACTATAAAACGGGAATTACAGTAATTATTATACGAAAGACACAAATTTCGTGTCGCCAGCTATAACTATACTCTGATTCAACAATAATCATACGTGATGAAATGTTTTATATTATAATGTATTGCAGTTTATATTTTGTAATTAATTAGAAGATTACTTGCTTTAATCCAAGGTGTCGACTAACTCAAATTCACTACTAGTTCCATTGATATATATATATAGGCAACTCTGATTTCGATTGTCGCTCGTCACGTCTTGCGCTATAGGTGAGCGTTAGCAAATATGTTTGCAATAGTCTTATGGTAAAGGTAAAATAAGGGATAATATAGTTTTTAACTAACTAAATATAGTTAGTTAAATATAAAACTTTATCAAGTGACATATAGGTTAAATGTTATAACACATAAAACATCATCTTTTGGAGACTTTGTGAATTAAAATATTATTTGAACATTGTTATAAATCCTAACCTAACGAGCAAAATTATTCTAAATAACATGTGGTAAGATACATGTAGAATAATGCCATGTGTTGGCTTTAGATGTTTTACATGAAACCTGATTTCTTTTTTTAACAGTTTTCCAACGAGCTTAGATAAGATAAACTACAACTCAATTTTATAAAAGATTAAGCAAAGCAAATACTGCTCAAAATGTTTATTGGCTAAAAATTCTTCCAAATCACAGTTTTTGGACATAATAGGGATGATTTTTTAATATATTTCGCTTTATGCATGCATAAGTCATTTAAGTAACAGCTCGTAGTCAATAAATCACATTGAAGTTTGTAGGTATTTTAAGATTTTGTTTTTATTCTGGTATATATATTTAACAGTGTACAGATATATATATATATATATCAAATTTTAACGAATGAGAAAGGGTGATGAAATGCTACAGTGCATTACTGTTCGCAGTAGAGTAGAGCCTCAGTAGACTCTGACCGGTAATGTGGCCAATATCCGGTTCCTACTGCTTCCGCTGTCCGTAGCTTCCTGTACATCTTTGGAAAGGGAAAAATGTAACTGATAACTGTAAGATCATTGTAAAATTTAACATTCAATAAGTTTTGAATTGTTTCTAAAGTTAAGAATCGAGTTCTGCGTTTCTGATGCAAAATAGTTCTCTTATTTTCTTGAAAATGTATATGTGTATATATATATATATATGTATATATATATATATATATATATATATATATATATATATATGTATATGCATATTTTTATATGTATATTTATGTATATCTTTTGTGACAGTCACAGGAAGGAAATTTCAGGCAAAGCGATAAATACCTTTATACTTACTATTAATTTTTTTTATTCAACCCTTATTACATTTGCAATTATGCATAGCACGCACACATACACTCATTACTTAAAGTTGAACTGAAATGTTATTACAGTACATTTATCTTGTAAGGAGCTGAATCTAATTTTGTGTAGAAAGGATGATATAGTAGCTACAATAGGGAGTAGTCCTTTTTATAGCATTACAACACAAATAACAATTAAAGGTAAAGCAGTTACTTCCAGTTAATGAAATAAAAAACATTTGTGTATCCTTATAGTATCGGTATATTTGATTTAACAAATTTTTCTGTAATATTTTTGGGTATTTGTTTTTCGGGTCACAGCAAAAAAACACTGTAACATTAATAGGGGTCATAAATGCTATTTTACTGTCGGTATGTGTTTCTTAGATCTTTTTCACCAGTAGAGATACAAATTAGAGATACAGCTTTGTCTAACCACTGTTTTTTTTGCATACTCTAACGAAGTGAATAGTTTATTTATTTAAGTAGATGCTTATGATTGATTATGGTCTAAAGAACGTATATATGTATTTATTTTCTTTAACAGGGAAACACGGCAAAAACATTTGTAAAAACTTAAAAAAATTAAACTGGAAGTAAATAAAAATATGTGGAAATATACATTTTTAGACCCTTCTCTAACAAAAAAGGTCATATACATAGGGCTTCTCAGTCTTGGGTTTACACATTCACACACACACACACACACACACACACACACACACACACACACACACACAAACACACACACACACACACACACACACACACACACACACACACACAGTATAGGGGAAGTTTTTTAGTCGGTATTAGCATTGGCTACAGTCACCAGCCAATGTTCGAGTCCGACATACCCAGGCAAAACACCTAAGCCTGGCATGCGGAAATGCATTTTTTTTCACAACACACACACACACACACACACACGCACGCACACGCGCACGCACACACGCGCACGCACACACGCACGCACACACGCACACATACGCGCGCGCGTATGTATAATTCTTTATCTGGACAACAAAGCGCTCGAGATATCTTAGAGCCGATATAGATTAAAAGGCCCGGATGTAGACTTTTTTTACCTAAGTATACCTTCACATATACATGGTTTTTCTTGATCAAAGCATTAACATTGGCAACAGTAGCTTGAGATATATAACTGAGTATGCTTCTACATTCGCAAGCAGATGTAAACTAGTTAACTCTGTATTTTACTTTACAACTCCTTACCCATGGCCATTGATGTTATAAGTTTCAGGTAGCTGCCTACTTCTTATTGAAAACCTATTATATGGCCTCATCATATGACATCATAGATGCTTTCACTAAGAAGGCTACGTCCTTATATTTTAAAAATTTTGTGTGCTAACCCATGACTAACGACTAGTATTTAAAGGAGGTTAAGTTATAAATCATTGCTACATTTAATATTTGTAATTAAAAGTTAGCGGTATTTCAAACGTTATTCATCGTTTGCATCCTATGCAATAAATACGTTAGTCTTTACACAGAACTAACTCAAATTGACTATATTTTTAGTTTAAAGTTTAGTATGTTGGTGGATTAAAGCATGGTTTTGAAAAACTGATATTGCACAAAAATATGTATAGGCTATGTATTATTACATTTTTCAAATAAAAAATATTTTTGTTATGGAGGTTATAAATTGTGTAAATTTAAAAGCTTTAATTATCAACATTGTTTCCTATAACGACAAAATAAGTTTCACTGTTACGTCGCTAGCAACAGGCAGTTACTTCATCAAATGGTTAAACACACAAATATAGACTGTAATGGAATCAATTACTCGTATTCACGGCATTCGTTACATATTCACAGAGTCCGGCTGGTCGATAACATGCCGGTAGATAATGCCTACTTATTGCTCTTGGGGGATTGTACACAGTAATACAGCCTCCCCTTCACTCTCGTGCAAGCACAGCGTGAAATTTTCAATTCCCTTTACTACCCTCTTTAAATCCACTTTGATATTAAAAGTAAGGTTCCTTTCGGATCTGCCGTAGCGTATTACATCTTGTCTTTCAATCAAATCTCTTATTTTTGTGAAGGAAATAATGTGGTGAAAATATAGTTTAAATTTATATATATATATATATATATATATATATATATATATATATATATATATATATAATCCATTCATATTAAGGATTAAAGTAAGCAATAATATTAACAATGTCGGTATATAGAACTCTATGAAAATAGTATGCAATTCCCAGTCATAAAAGTTTTTGAAAACGTCTCTTACCAAATAAAATTAAAAGGCAATATAATATTATAATAAAATTTTATCGTAACATAGCTTTAAAATATAAATTTATGACATTAAGGAATATTATGAAAAAATAAGCTAACGTAAGTAAATGAAACACTGTAATGTTTTACCTATAGCTTTATGACACGATCATAAATTAAAAATAGTGTAATGTATATTCAGCATTATACTGTTTATATTTATGTATGGCTCCTTATTTTCTATTGAATTTCTTAATCCCTTTACTGCTGAGAATACCTGACTTGTTTAAAAACATGGCTGCAATGGGATTAAAAATTAACACTCTGGAATGCTTATAAATGCCCTAAACTATTTTTAACAAGCAATATTTCGGTAACAGAGGTAGATATCAATTACTTACACTTCTAATTAGAATTCTTTTATCACCACGAACTGGTGAAGAAATTATGAAGTTCAAATTTGGCCCAAAATATATCTTATTAGCTACATCGCTGGTTAGCTTGAAACGCAATTTGATTCTAAGATGGCGGTCGTTAAATACCTAAAAATTCACTACTTCTTTATTTATGGACGTAAAGAATTTTGTTGAATGTTATGGAATGCTTATAAAATTTCTTAAAATGTTTATAGAAAATAATATATTTTAATTTTAACGGTTTAAGAGACATCAAATCCATTTAAATATATATTATTC
This sequence comes from Homalodisca vitripennis, assembly GCF_021130785.1. Taxonomy (NCBI): domain Eukaryota; kingdom Metazoa; phylum Arthropoda; class Insecta; order Hemiptera; family Cicadellidae; genus Homalodisca; species Homalodisca vitripennis. The sequence continues at coordinate 48,931,662 of NC_060209.1, read as the reverse complement.
GTTTTTAATCTGTTACAAAGTCTACCTACTTCTTCTAACTTAGATGGAATGTGTATTACAACATTTTGCATAATTCTTACATAATAAAGACAAAAATGATACCGATTCAGCTCCTGATATATATTCCCATTCAACTTGTGCTCCCCGACATACCTACTCAAATTTCAAACATTTCGAGAACTTTTTGAGATTTTTAATTCTTTTGAGCAACTTTGTCATCTGACAGCCAAGAAGGTTAAATTAAGTGCCTGCAATAAAATATATTATCCTCGCAATTTGTAGTGCTATCAATCAAGCAGGGTGAGGAGCGCATTTTCTATGAGATAAAACTTCACCTTACTAGAATACCGACTTGGTTCCAGCTGTTTGGTAAGCTACACAAACGCTGAACGAATATAATTATCAATTAATTCCTCGTGTTAGAACATAAAAGGAATTAATACTTGCGAAATGGTCTTGTGATTTGTGTTAATTACACGTATCTGGGATTAAAGTGTCTGTTATAAAAATAACACCGTTAAAAAACGAGTTAGGTGGCGAGACTGTAGTCGTTATGTAGAATTTATTGGCTCAGAGTTATAGTATATATAAAGCACTAAAAGCGGGCTCGCTGTTATCAAACACATATTTGTATAACAATTTACTCGTGTAACCGTATACTGCTGTCACTGTTATTTACTTCCGTCATTAACTCGAAACCTGCTTCTCAATAAATGTATTATTAATGGTATTCATTTGGAATGAAACTTAAATACTATAAAACAAAAATAATATGTATTTATCTAAAAGTAAAAAAAAGAACACTTTTATTTAGTTAAAATGTTTTAATAATAAAATTAAATGTAATTGTTATAGATTACCTATTTTAAAAGCATCCGTACTGTCTAAATCTAAATCTAATGATTTGCCTTTAAGGAAGCCATATAAAATTTCTGATAATTTATAACTTCAAACAAGCTTTAAAACCATCCAATTAACATCTCAATGTTCGACTAACTACAAAACAACAACCTCGAATATGATTATTTTTTATTATAAAATTCAAGCAATATTCCTTTAGGTCACTTCATTAGGTTTATTCTATCTGGTAGAGTCTGGTAAATGCCAGTATCCATTCTAGACATTAACCTTGGTAATAACTGAATAAACTGGACATTGTTTTTTGCGATAAATCCATAAAATTATAATACGTTACAATTCTGAATATCTTCACAAAAGGCTTCTAGAAACATGTTATTGACATGAGAAGTTTTTAAGATCTGTGACCCTTAACTCTTGTTCAAGTGTTTATATTGACGAACAAAAAAATACCAGAGATGGGAGTTTTAAGTTTAGCTCCAATTCATTATCGGTGTTAACCAGCACGAATCAACATATTTTACTAGGAGTGGACCGAGTACTTAGTAGGCATGCTCTTGAACTAGTTTCAATTTGATTAAGATAGTTCTGAGAAGGAGTGATTTCTGTACGGGTGAATTGTTATTAATGAATATCCCACTCATTGCGTTCTCATGACATTAGTATTTTCGCATCCAATAATGAAGCATTTTCATTATTTTTGTCGGGAGTTTAGCGTATAATACGTGTATGAAATGAGGATGTAGTTAACCTACTTTAAAAAGGAGGATGCTATAAAAATCTGTTTCTACGTGCCTCTGTTTCTATACATGCACTTATTTTTGTGAAATTAATGAAACGATTTGGATGAAACGTTATGTCAGGAAAGAGGGCTGCCGCATAAGACGTGCCGCGTTCATCACACTTAAGATTTGTTATGGATTTGATAAGTATTTGGCCAAGAAATCACTTTTGATGTTTCACATGTAAACGTTATAGGTAGGTAAATATACAAATCAATTTACGGTTTGATTACAATTACTACAATTTGCCTCGGAATTTCTTGAAAACATCACATTAAATGATTTGTAACGGAATAACGTCCCTCGTGGGGACAATCTATAAGAACCGTTTTGAAGTAAAGTGACAGGATTTAGTGTTGTGTTTGGAATTTTCCAAATCGCTATGTTTCCTCATAGCTAATGTGGGTAGAGACTTAGTCTACATCAGGATTTATGAAAACGCTTGTGTTGGAGTACTTTGAAATACTTTGAATAGTTTTTGAGAGACAAAAAGCATTCAGACAGAATAATATACCACAATTGTGGTTTTATCCATAGAAATATAAATTACCTCACAGAATATAAGTAAAATTATTATATTTCATGGTCATTCCAAGTGTAGTTACTATTAGAGGTAAAAAAAACATATATCCTGTAGTAATGGGACGTGATTGAGTTCAGATACCTAAATTTCCCCAATAATTATAAGATAATAAGGTTTGCTGAAAGATAGTTCTTATTTTACATTAAGATTATTGATAATACCCCCTTAGAAGTACTTTAAACAAAACACAACATAGAAACAAGCCAGAATGTGATGCCAAAATGTAGTTTTCTTCTTCGTTTTTTCATAGTAATGGTCCGAGTAATGTCTCTGTTGGGGGAAAATTGGTATCCCTGTAGTCAGATCAAAACAGGATTGATTGCGGAGATTGCAATGTTATACATTACCATATGTTACCTCAGACTTATTGTTGGAAATCTTCCTAGTTTACATCAGTGTTCCGGTTAATGATGGGGTCTTTATAAACATGATATGATTAAACAAGACATAGTAAGTTCCTGAGATGTACTATTATTCCGATGACCATAACCTACCCCACAAAAGCTAGGGAACCTATCTTGGCTCAGAAAACCTTGTCGCTATTAGAGAAAATGAGATTCTGTCTGTAATAATGAAAGAGGGTTGAGTGTTGAGATTTAAATTTTTAAAATACATCAGATTTACTGTAGGAATTTTATCGGGTTACAATACGATAACAAATGACGTTCCCCTGGGAATCCTTTGAATCATTACACTGAGGGACTAGACGGAATATATTTATGAGATGTATAGTTCATTTAAAGACTATAACAACTAATATACGCTAGGAAATACAACGTCGTTCATACACATCGTTTGAGTGAAATTTATATCGGAAGCAATGAAAGATCTTTCCTACAACACTGTAAAATAGGACAAAAATTTACTTTTCAAAAACGAAATAGCTTATTCTATAGATTATGTTTCTATATTATAAAATATTTCTACTTGTATTAGTATAAATAGCTATATCCTATGAAACATGTTTCATGCAACTGCGTGTCTTCATATGAAATTGTTTGTATCGTATAAATACTGTTGTTGTATCTAAATTTGCTGTTGCCTTGAAAAAAGTATTAATTTTTAGTTTTAGGAAGCCATTCTTTCAATTAAAATTGTTCATTGTTTAATAGTTCTTTTATTTCGAATTAAGTATTGAAGTCAAATAATTTTTGGTTTTAACAAAGGGATTATTTTTTTAATTGATAGTAGCTAAGGTTGTAGATAACGATGTTCAGGGAATATATCGAAATATTTGGTGATTCCATTTATTCGATATTTTATTTTGATGTAAAACATAGCGCCAACCATTTAATCGAGGCAAAGAAAATTTAATTATCCTACACTCTTGTATTGAAATATTATTTCTTGGTATCCTTGAGGTGCATGATATTGTAGACAAATAATTATATCGCACCACCATATTCCATCTCATCGCTCTTTGTCAAAGATTATTAAATTTGTCTTAGTTTAAAGCGTTTATAGACGATAGTAATACCGAGTAGCGAAAAAATTAAATATAGGTTTTGTGAACTAAGATATAATAATAATAATAAGGTAAATAGAATTATTTATAGCTCTATTGTGTTCATCTTTACCGGAATATATATCTTATTTTAAAAGCCTCTTAGCACGGTTTTGGGTTTTATAAACTTAACTTTATTTTATGTTACTTAAAGTAATATCATTTAAAAACAACTAAGAGTCTAAAATACATTTATTTTATTTTGAATCACACTATATTTCGATTCCAGCTCACTGGAATTTTTTTAACTTGCTGGCACTTACGCAAATAGCTCCTGAAAGCCTCCTAAGTGTACGCAGTGCGGTGGTAGTCTATTTTAAGGTGTAATGTAGGGTCAGATTGTATGCCTTCACCCTCTAAGTGTTTTATCCTTAACAACAATTGGCATTTTAATTTATTTGTAGAAATTCTTAAATTTTGTAATTGTGTGTTGCATAATCCTAAATTAAGTGTTACGTAAATAGAAATTTAGTCGATTAAGCACATTTAAATATGAAGTGTAGAAAACGAACTAATAATGACTTATTTATATTCATAAAACACACACACACACACACACACACACATACACACACACACACACACGCATGCACGCTCATTATATATAACACCTTATATTTTTTCAAAAACAAAGTTAAACTAGAATTGCAGGTGCCGAGTGTTTGTGTATTGGAATTCCATAGGAATATTAGGAGTGTAAAAGAACCTCATTTTGTGGCAGTTGCCACAATTAACTATATTGAATGAAGCCTGGCTGCCCACTGAAAATAACGCCTCCGTCTTCTCGCTTGACAGCGGTAATGATAGCTGTGGGTATAGCGAGTTGATGATGCGGAATAACAGCTTATTTTATAACAACAACGAAAGATTTAAGAAATAAACAAGAGAGCAACTTAATTTTTGATATCGATTAGTACATTTTCCTATAAATATTCATTTATCATTTAACACTAAACTGAAAACATAAAAGAAAAAGACACTGTATTCTGTATCTCAATAATTGTAAAAGCAGTTGGCAATAGTAAGTTGTTCTGGATGACTGATGTATCTGTGAAATGTTGAGAATAAAGGCATTTTGTTTTATTGATTGATGCATTTTGACCAATATAGTTTCCAATAAGATAATGTGTGAATATTCAAAGAAATTTTAATTAAAATAACGATATAAAATATTAAAAACCATTACTCATTACTATACTTAATTTATGCCAGTAATATTTCTGATTTCTATAAAGGACAAATATGGTTTTAGAGACACGGATTTAACAAAAAGCTATTTAATTTTCACTTATACTATATTTGCAGTTAAATATTTGATAGTTTAATGTGATTAGTGAAAGTATGAAAATATAAATAAGCAAATGGTCAGCACATTAATAGCAATAACTTTGATTGCCTGAGCGTCAGTGTTTTGTTTATACATTTTTTGTAAAATTATTTATGATTTTAGTACATAAGATTGTGTATTTGTATTTTTTTCAAAACGTGTTTTTTTATTCTTTGCATTGTCTAATTAGTTTCAAGTCACTCTATATTGTATAAAAGTCGGCTATATGTATTTATTTTGGTTGTAGTTTTTTTTGTAGTATTGTGCAGACGTCGCGGAGAGCAGTATGTTGACCTTTTAGTTTTTTTTTTATGTTAAAGCATGCTATACACTGTTTATTTGTGTATTGTGTATCTGTTACACTGACCAGCTACTTCCTTTTGGTCAGTGACTTCCTAAGTTTTTTTTCATTTATTTGTAAACATGAATGTAAATGTTGGAAAATAAATATTTATTATTATTATTATTATCAGTGGAGTGTTTTACACGGGGGCCCAGAACATTTGAATATATCGCTGTATGTCTGTCCGCATGGTATATCAATAACGAACTGACTCATAGACAAGAAAGATTGAATAAATCTTCTTTTTTTATCAGCTCTGAGCTCGATGATAGTACATATCACTCCAGAGATTTGGCTGATTGTTAGGACACATTTGTGTATCTTTTGTCTTATGGTTTACCATAATGGCAACGATAAAATAGCGGAATAAAAAAAGTTTTAAACAAACTGAGTGCGCTTATATGAGATTCTAGAATGTGACTGTTTTATTCATAGTCATGGAGGTAAAATATATTTCATTATATTTCAGTGCACTCCTGCGTTGCAGTGTTCTCCCTAACTCACGGAAACTTTATTAATTTAAATATTGCTATAAAACCTATCTTAATGAAAAGAAATATCAATGTATCATTTGTCCAGATATGTCAAGATTTAATATGTAAACTTTTCATTTATCGTGAAACTTCAATTCTTTGTATACAAGAATGAGTTGTCTTATAATTCCTAACTAACTATGGAATTTGAATTTGATTAAGCGTTATTGACATCTATTACGAAGGTGGCACAATCTCTCTTTTGTCTAGGATGTAATTGTTTCTGCATATTTTTTTTATATTTCTTACAAAATCAAGCTAAAATTTAAAATATTGAAAGAAGTCTCAGCGACGAATGTTATGCACTACGTAATGGAGCGTACTCCGAAATAGTAGTATGTTTATGTGGAGTATTTATAAGACCATTCCAAAAAAAATACAACACAAAATGATATTGGTACAAATAACTTGTACTTTTATTAGTAAACCTAAAATACCAATGATCAGTGAATTAACGGTAAATTAGATGCTAGATTGATAAACGTGGTTGATTCCCTATTATTTACAATAGATTTAAAGTTTAATGATATAACAATTTATAAATTTATTAGATAATTATATTTCAGTGCACTCTTGCGTTGCAGTGTTCTCCCTAGCTCACGGAAACTTTATTAATTTAAATATTGCTATAAAACCTATGTTAATGAAAAGAAATATCAATGTATCATATATCCAGATATGTCAAGATTTAATATGTAAACTTTTCATTTATCGTGAAACTTCAATTCTTTGTATACAAGAATGAGTTCTCTGATAATTCGTAACTAACCATGGAATTTGAATTTGGCTAAGCGTTATTGACATCTATAACGAAGGTGGCACAGTTTCTCTTTTGTCTAAAATGCAATTTTTTCTGCATGTTTGTTTATATTTTCTTACAAAATCAAGCTAAAAATTTAAAATATCGAAAGCAGTCTCAGCGAAGAATGTTACGCACTACGTTATGGAGCGTGCTCCGAAATAGTAGTATTTTTATATGGATTATTTATAAGATCATTAAAAAAAAACTACAACACAAAATGATATTGGTACAAATAAATTATACTTCTATTAGTAAAACTAAAATACTAATGATCAGTGAATTAACGGTAAATTAGATGCAAGATTGAAAAACGTGGCTGATTCCATATTATTTAAACAAAAAATTAAAGTTTAACGATATAACCAAGAAAAAAGTATCATTACTTTGTTCTCGTAATGAAAATTACTCTGTGTAGGGAAATCTGAATATAAGAAAATATTCTGTTAAGTTGTTTTAAGAAGAAGAAGGGTTCTGTAGTACAGTATCACAGGTCATATTCCTCAGGGACGACATCCCACTGCAACCTCTCGCTAGTTCCCTGCCGTGTTTTGAAAATCCTCTGTTTTTATTGGTACCTCTCTACCACCTCAGTGTTTTCAAGTTTCTTTCATTTCAGCACTGAGTATTCTTGTTTACTTACGTCTCTCGTAATGTTGTGCGTATAATAAAATAGAATTATATTTATTCTGAGGTATACCATTGTGTTAGTTTTAATTATAGTTTAATAAAAATATTAATTTTGCTCGTTGGTTAAAATATATGTAGTGTTCGTAAACGTGTATATGTACCCAGTTAATTAAAGACATATTATTGAAATATAGCAGACCTATTTAATAATTTTCTGGCCTGAAATACTGATGTTGTGTTACGAATAATTTCTTGGATGTTTGGTGTCAAATCGTTAAGTTAAAGATGTTACCTAAACTCTTGATTTTAAACAAAAGCTCCCGAACCAATTAAACTACAGATTATGGATTGATTAAATAGGATCTATCAAATCACTCTACCAGATTCATAGATACCGAAAAAATCACGTTGGTTAAGAAAGTATAAGAAAGATTACATTTACACCCCACGTTACACGAGAAAAATTATTCATATGGGTTATATAAAGATAGTCAGGAATGTATGTCTTTACTCAGAGTAATTATAATTATTTCAGATTAACTTTCAAGGTTAATTATTCATATACTCTGTTGTTTTATTACGTATAAACTGAAATCCACGGAGAAAATGAATATTTGCTATATTATATTTATAGTTATGTAACGTTATTTACTTTTAATTTTATATAATAACATATTTTCTCAAACCTGTTGGTCGTTACTGAATAGTATGAGTTATATCCGATGTTCTAGGAACTAAATTCTTAGGGGATTAATAACCTAATTGGCACGCGTATTAATTTTTTCTCCCATGAATTTTGTAGGTACCGGTCGTGTTACCAAGTAACACAAGGCGTGGTTTTTGTCCAAAAGTAAAATTTATATTTTCATATTATAAATTAGCCCTTTCATGCGAGACCTCTTATTTTGAATGTAATATAAAGTAAAGTTGTAAATAGTCAATGTAACTTACCTTGGTTAATGTTTTATTTAGCAGATTAATGAGGATAATAGTGTGGTGATGTCTTTTTTCACGAGACCACAATTGCCATGAATCTTAATTTGTCTCAAAAAATGGCCTATATTGTCGTGATTTTGTATTATGCGAGTTTAATTTCGAGTCTCTGAGTGTGATTTTAACTATGAGTACGAATTCTGGTTCCAAGTGGTTCCAGCATTCATGTTTTAGACTCCTAGTCTACTAATCTTCACTCTTTCCTACTACTGCTGCAATGTCGAGCCAAGATTCTGACGCCCGCGCTTGTTAATTTACATCAACGTGAAGGGAAGACAATTTTAAAAGTTTTAATAGTTATTAAGTTTCGTATGCAAAATTCCAATGGAACATTAGAACCATTAGACTTAACCCCATAATATTATTTAGTTTATTATCGCTCTATTTGGTAGCAACGTGACAATACATTATTTTATTTTTAACATCTAGAAACGGTGCTTTTATGTTCATTTGCACAATTTAACATATAGGTAAACTTTGCAAATCGAGTATTCATTACTACGACCTCAGCGGTATCCAATTCTATGTTTCGTCCATTCCGTAGAGGCAGTATCGGTAAATAAAATACAGTTAAATACTTGTTTCCAATTTCAAGTGAAATTTCTTTCCTCTATAAATATGAAAATGAAAACAGTTTACTTTATCTCTCTTTGGAAATATAATAAAATTTCTTCAGTTAAATTAATAATATACGTTATTAACATTATAGGAACCCATGTGGTTCATGCCTCATGTAAATAAAGGTAATGAATAAATTTAATTACTCAGTGAAAGAATGTTTTTTTTTCCATCTTCAATATCTAATTTAAATACAGATAAATTCAAGTTATAGTGCGCGAGACCTGTTACATTCGGCCTTGAGTATAGTAACGTTTATTTTCTTACAATATAGCTGTACGAAGGATGAGTGGGACACTATAGGTTTAAGAAGAATATTTTGCCAGAGACCGCAGAGCAACAACTTATTTCATGTATTCTGTTAGTGTATTATTCTTATTTATTAATATCCATGTCTCATGGAAGTTTTCGATGAACAAATGTTTAAAAGATTTTTTTTACACGTTTCATTATAAATCTTAGGTTTTGGATTGTATATATATATATATATATATATATATATATATATGTATATATATTTATATATACCTAGAGGTATACTCTCAGCATTTGAAAACCATATCTAGAAGACTAAATAGTTATACTTTCATACAGTAACACTGAAAATCAAAAGAAATTTTTGTTCTATATGGTCTAATAGCTTTCTTTATGGGTTTAAATTATATGTATCTGATCAAGCTTTCAAAGTAAAGCTGCAGTGTTATATAATGCTACTCTTAGGGTAATACAATCTAATTTAATCGTGTTTTCTGTGATATCTTATAACTTATTTATTCCAGATCATAACATGAGTTGTTTAAAAATTTTAACTGAAAAGCACTCTATTAAAAGTTTGTCCGGATCCTCAGATCCCCAGTGTATTACGCGTCCCTCGCTCCCGGACGTGCAGCACTTTATTTCGATGACGCAGATACTAGGCTGCAAGTGTTAATCTTTTTTTTTGTATTATTTTTTTTATTTTAGAACTATGCATTTTATTTTACAAAAATCGAATCCATACAGAGAAATTACTACGATAATCCTGACGTATCCAATGAAAGGGATCAATAATCAACTCAGTTTTGTAATATCAGTTTCTCAGGCTTTATTTAAATATACAACATTCAATGGAAACACGATGGCATGAACAAAACATTTCAATAACGATCCTAGCAAAAGTTATGGGCTAATAATCTCGAGTGCCATCTAGAAAAAAGACACCTCTCACAAAAGCTATGCATACCAGAAACATTAGATACTACGTGAAGAAAAACCTGGGGCCCCTTATAAAGTCTTGCCAAAATATATCACGTATGCATTGTGATGATAGGCGCTAGATATTAGAATTGTTCCTATATATTATTGTTGTTGCATTATTTGCTTATAACCTTTCCTGAAAACTGTGTAAAGGTGTTCCCTTAGTGTCGTGTTTCTGTTGAACAGACCTTTAATTTTATATGTCACAAGATATTAGTTGCAGTTTTAAATGTTAAAGTTATCCCATATACCGCCCTTTTAAAACAGGGGTTGAATTTGTGTTGCCCTACCAAATCCAAAACATTAATTTAAGTACATTGATATCTCAATCCGTTGGGAATATATCCAGGCGTATCGTGACTTAATTTACATTTAGCTGTAAGGGTTTCTTTACCCGTAACTTTTACTAGTGATCATCTCTTTTCATGTCATTGCGTTTCTTTTGATTTACCTTTCAAATGATATGTCAAAAGATAGGGATTGCAATTAAAAAAATTAAAGTGTTTAATTTACCCTCTGTACCACACTTTGAAAAATGGAGGAAATATGTTTATCCTTGATAAGGTTTATAAAAGCATTTTAGTAGGTATGATGAAGTTTTTACATCGATATCGCAATCCGTTTGGAATATATTAAAGGCGTCTTTTATTATAAATCTATTTAGAGTAAATATGAATCTAATAAATATTAATTAAAAATATATGTATATATGTTTTGCGTGCAACAAAAAGGTTCATAAAAAGATTATTGCATTACTATATTTTTATTTACTATTTTAACGAAAACTCAATGCTTTATTTAATATCGTTACGGAAAACTAAATAAAATAAGAAGGTTCATAATAAATATGACCGTATGAGTTCCAGTAAACCCCACTGAATGCATGTTTACAGTAAAAGCAAAATAATAAGTGTGATCCAATCATACATATGCTCGTTTCCAGTCTAAGTGTTTGTAGAGAACTCTTGTATAATTACGATAAACATAAATGAGCGTTAGAAATATACGAAAGAGAGCGATTGTGCACAGCATCCGATATTAAATAATAATATGTATTTCTCTACTCTACATTAATTACGATTCCAGCCTAGAGAGGCCGTGATGTAATTAGTAACGTGTCCTCTCACCCATGTGGAAAGTCCTTAGGGCTGTGTGGTTTCTCGGGACCGATACTGTACAATCAATTAGGGAGAGGTTGACCATTATTGTTCATCAATATGTCGTGTCTGTGAATAAGTCATGTGTTGTGTTGCAATTAAAAATAGACTACATAATTAAATATTTCTCAATCAATATTATAACACCTTTAATATTTTATTTTGTTCAGTAAATGTATATTGTAATCCAAATATTATACAGACGTTTAAAAAAAAGATTTTTATAAAGATTGTATATTTAAATTGAAATATTCGTTTAAATTAAAACAATGTTGTAATCCTTTTGAGAAATATATTTT